>NW_006491193.1:0-1000 GCF_000325575.1 Pteropus alecto | reverse complement strand
TGTGCGCTATTAGGAAGAACCGTTTCTATGTGTGTGTGGGGGGGGATCACCAAACTGAGTTTAAAGTTTCTAGGTAATAATTACAGCAGCGGCACCGGCCATCGTCATTAAGAAATTAAGTGACGACCGAAACAGAGACAAGCTACGGAGATATGTTCCTTAAGAAATTTAGGCAGCAGAAGGAAATGAGAAAAACGATGTGGGGAAATCACAGGGCTAAGGGATCGCTCGGCATTTAGAAGGCGCCGGGGTCTAACAGCAGATGCAAGAAATGGCTGGCTGGGCGGCCAGCCTGCGGAAAGCAAGAAAAGCCGAAACGACACGGCGGAGAATGTAACGGGGACAGCGGGCCAGGCGCACCCATTTCGGACGGGAGTGAGAGAAGAGAGAGACCGCAAGTAAATGGAGTGAAGGTTGGAGCCCCCGTACGGTTATCCAGAACCGTGAGATGACACGTTCTCTTGTTTTGAGCCACCCAGTTAGTGGCACTTTTCAGTGGCAGCCTGTACGCTCGGTAGAATGTACCCAATGGAGGAATATTTGGGAGTGTTATGGGTCCACAGAGCAAAGGCATCTACTGAGGACTGGGGGCCCAAGGATGCTTTCCAGAGAAGGTGGAAGACACCCAGTTTTTAAGGATGACACGAACTGTTTTGAGAGAGACGAAGCCCTGCATTTAGTCATGGAGACTTAGCATGACGGGCGGGTCTGCCTTCCCGGAGCCCAGCTGCCAGGAGACGCGGGCCCTGGACACGGGGCCAGAGGTCAGGGCCTGGCAGAGCCGGGTCGCGAAGGCTTCGTGCGCAACCACGGGGACTGGGGATCTGTCTCGAAAGGTGATAGAGAGATGCTGAAGGGTTTTAAGCTGTGGAGGCAAGAAGAGTGGTTAGCGGGCTAAGGGGGTGACCCCACGAGCGACGAGAAGAGCTGGGATGAAGGAGGAGAGGGGACAGCGCAATGTGGCATTAGGAACCAGAATTAACGGGACTTGGTGACTGAA
>NW_006491192.1:0-999 GCF_000325575.1 Pteropus alecto | reverse complement strand
CAAATTTTATACATTTTAATAATATAATTTAGTTTCATTGTTCTTCAACTTTTTCTGCCAAACTGTGGTCAAAGAACATACAGCTTTGTTATGGTTGTGGAATGTAAATATTTATGAGTATGACAGTGCAGTATAAATGTAGGAAGAAAATTGAGGGAGTGAAAAAAGCTAATAATTGTAGTTGATAGAACAAAACACACACACACACACCATATATATATTTTCCAAATTGAAAAATTAACCAATAGTTCAACAAAAATAAAAATAAAATAAAAATAATGATCATTGCAGAATTAATTGAAAGGAGGAAGAGTGGTGATAGGTGTGAATTATCTGCATTTGATGAAGAAAAATATGGAGTTAATAATAAATCTATTATAGATAATAAATCTATTATCACAACCACTAAAAGAATTCAAACTCGAAACATTTAAAATTTATGAAAAGATAACATATGCCTCACTGCCTAGAATTACTAAAGAAAAAAATTGATTTTATGTTTTATTTTGGGCCATACTTGCCAATTGCACTACAAATTGAGTCAAAGCTTCCTAGGTCAATATTCAATTATCTTATACCTAACTAAAATTACTTTTCTAGCTATCCTCATTTTCATGTCTCAGAAATCTCAAAGACCAGAGATGGGATCTCATAACAGAAGCACAGAAACAGGTTGAATGTGGAATAAATTCTCTGCCTATGTCTTCCTCAGCTTCATTATCTTCTTGAAGAAATGCAAGCAGCTAGCTTACTTATGAGAAGAAAACACACACATACATACAACTGAACCCCATACTCCTTCTATAACCCTCACCTATGTTGGACCTCAATGGTGACATGAAAAGGGTGTCATCAAATGCCATTTTTTATCATAATAATACTTTGTAAATAGGATGTAAGCACTTTTACATCCATTATTCTATTTAATTTTTAATAAGCTATGAGATGGGTATTGCACTCAACAATTTACAAGAGGAAATTGAGACCCAGACAAATTAA
>NW_006491191.1:0-999 GCF_000325575.1 Pteropus alecto | reverse complement strand
AGCACTTACCTAAAAAGCTGCATAAAGGTTTTCTACCTAGCGAGTTCCCTATTTCCCCCAGTACTCTGTATTTTTAAAATGTGGGTGAAAGAGGAGACATTTTTAAAGTATAAGAGATGATTCTTAAAGAAAGACATGGGTAGAGAGAGAAATAGATAATAGTATTTAATGATAAGATACTACTTTGCATCTAATTGGGGCTCTGTTCCTTTTTCATCATTTTTCAATCTTTTTCATTAATTCCCAGCAGAAAGAAAGATAAATACTTAAATAACAAAGTAAGCAGTTTCTCAAGATCTGTTTATGGAAATTAATACATAGGTGAGCTTGGAGAAGGGGATATATTTCATGGTAGAGAGTCAAGGGAAAGGGTCAGAGAAAATTGTCTTCCTCTCTCAGACAGAACATGCTATAGTATTGAGAGCATGAGGAAAGAACAAATCTGGCAGCCATTAAATATATAGATTTAACAAATTTATGTGTAATTTTACTTTCATGTATCTCTAATACATTGATGCCATTATGTAACCCATTTTACATGAGGAAATTAAAATGCAGAGATATTATGTAACTTGCCCAAAGCTACATAGGCAAAAATGGAATTTGAAAGTTGAGTAGGACTCCTGAACTTATTTTCTTATCTCTTAAGTTAACAATTAACTGTTTTTACTCATATTTTCTCCCTTATTTTATGAGGTAGCATTTCCCCAGGCGTAGATGCTCAAACATCAAATGTCATCATTCACTTCTACCTCATTTTCATTTTATCAACATCAGTCAATATTCAGCTTAGTTTACCTGCCATTCGAGTGGTAGTCCCTCTCCTTGCTGTCTCTAATAAGACTGCCTTTGTTAAATCCAGCATAACCTCTGACTTTGACAGCCACACAGTTTCAGTGACTACCATTTTCTCCTTGTGAATATTTATTTTCCACAAAGCTACCAGTGTAATTTTTGTAAAATGTCAATTTGAACACAATACTAGCTTTCGTAAAAATC
>NW_006491190.1:0-996 GCF_000325575.1 Pteropus alecto | reverse complement strand
AAATAACCTAAATGCCCAACAGGGGAACAATACATTTATACCATGGAAGTATTATGATGTAGTTGGAAAGATGAGATAAAATAATCCACCTGTACTAAAAGATCTCTAAGATGTATTAAAAGAGCTCTAAGATGTACTATTAAATGAAAAATGAAAAAAATTAAGGAACAGAACACAATCTGATCTCATTTATGTAATAAAAAACTATACATAAGTAAATCTGTTGTGTAAAAATATATACTGTATATCTATTATTGGTAAAGCTACCAACAAACTATTACCAGTAGCTACTCCTATAGAGATGACTAGGCTTGGAGAAGATGGTAGTTTCAGGCAAATTTAGCTTTGAAGTGTTTCTGGTTTGCTTGTACAACTGAAAAAGACTTTATAAAAAAATATGCTTCCACTGAGCTCCTCACAACGGAGGGGTTCAAGCAGACCCAAGACCAACCCTTGAAGAAACACCAGAATCTGACAGGAGATTGCATGACAGTGGCTCTAACCTTCTAGTTTCAAGACCTCTGTACCATGTGACAAGAGATGAAGGACTGCATTCCATAGGACGCTGTGCTTTTGGGCTGTTGCTATTTAAGGGATACTTCTGTGGCCCTCTCATTTCTTTCCTGACTCTCCGAGACCCTCCTCCTTTACCATCCTATCCCTGGCTCCAAGAAATGACCAGTTCTAGTCACAGGAGAATTTGCACTTCTGCAAAACTAGAAACTGTAAAGGGCCAAAAGTCAAAGCCTTCACAGGAATGCTCAGAGCGCATTAAAAAACCACTCCTGGTTTTCAAATAGAAAAATAAAATTCAAGGATAACTTAACCTGTTAAGAAAAGCTGCAGGCCTTAAAGGAAGCTGGGAGCAGACTCGGGGGAGGCGAGGATCAGGGCCTGTGCTGTGCAGTCTTTGGCAGGCCTCCCACAGGCCTCCCCACAGGCAAATGGGAAGCAGTACTGCTGACTTCGGCCCTCAGAAACACAGCCCTTGCGTGC
>NW_006491189.1:0-995 GCF_000325575.1 Pteropus alecto | reverse complement strand
GGGGTCAGGGTCCCTGTCTAGCCCACTTAGCCTAATGGGACTGGGGGCTCAGTGTGAGCTGGGAACCAAAGGACCATGTGCGAAGGAAAACACGTACACCTGGTTAGCCCCTCCCTCCCACTGAATGATTTTTTAAGCAGTTTCTTCCTTTTAACTTTGCATTTTGACATAATTTCAGACTTACAGAACAGTTGTAAAAATAGCACTTAGACTCTCCGTAGATCCTTCATCCAGATTCCTCAAACGTTAAAATTTTGTCCTGTTTGCTTTATCTGCCCGCCTCCCTCCCTCCCCACGTGTGTGCATGGGTACATGTGTGCCTTTATTTCTCTGAACCATTTGAGAGTATATATTTCCCCCAAACAAGGGCATTCTCTTATATGATGACAGTACAATTTGGAAAATCAAGACTCAACACTGACATTTATCTAATGCACAGACCTTATTCAGATGTCCTTCATCGTCCCAGCAATATCCTTTATAGCCAAGAACACTCCAGGGTCATATGCTCCAGCCACTGTCCTGCACCCTCCTTTCCCGTGCAGCAGCCTATCTGTTTCATGACCTTGGCATTTGTGAAGAGTCCGGCCAGTGTTGTGTAGACTGGTGCTCCGTTTGGATTGGCCTGAGGTTTCCTCAAGATGAGATTCGGGTCATGCAGAAGAGACATGTTCTTCCAGTCTCTCAGCAGGTGCCTGTAAACCAACCTCCATGTCCTCCATGTGCAGTGGTATCTGGGGCCAGCAGGCACTCCAAACATCCTCCCTGAGGTAGGGCCCTCACTGCTTCCCTAGTCACCCCGAAGGTGTCAGCAAACAAAGGAGTCCTGGATCTGGCCTGTGGCCAGGTAGATGCCACGCAGAGGGTGTCGCACAAGAATCCAGACCTGCCTAGAGATCCTAGAGGAAAGGCCCTCGGAGCGTTGCTTCCCTCTGCAGGTCCCACCCATGGAACATGCTCTAGGCTGTGAAGTTTCATTCTGCACCTTGAGACGG
>NW_006491188.1:0-999 GCF_000325575.1 Pteropus alecto | reverse complement strand
GGACAAACAGAAGGACACACATATAGAATCATACGCAGTTCCCAAACACATACACACTCACAAACCTACACATGTTTTTCCCACTGAGATTTAGAGACCATTCAAAGCTTTGGCCCTAGATCATATCCAGACTGTTTCTTCTTTCTCTGCTCAGCTGACAGCCTAGAGAAGTGCTGGCAGGTTTCAGACACCAGCAGTTCTTTATGAATCCAATTCCCTCACCCTCTACCCAGATAAGTGGCATCTATAGCAGGTGACAGATTGTGGGTGGGGGTTGGGTGGGATAGAAGGCTGGAAAGAGATACATCATGAGCCATGCCCAGCCTGAATCCCAGCTTTTCCTGGGGAGTGGCAGGGGAAACAAGAGGGTCAAAGATTTGGCAGGCCATAAGACACTTCCAGTAATTAAAGAAGAAATAAAAGATGTTTGTCCTTATAATTGCCAAGGGCGGTGTGATTCTTGCTAACTGTGAGTGTCATGGAAAGGGAAGAGAGGACAGGGCAGCCACCGGTAATGAAATAAACAGTGGTGCCCAACTGCAGACTGAAGCAGGGTGGATACAGGCTGAGCAGAAAGAAGGGCTTTCTCACCGAGAGGGTTGTCAAAACACCATAACATGCAGCTAGACGGTTTCTCTGTCGGTTCGTAAAGACCAGAATAGCTCCTGTCTCTCTAGGTTAAATTTGCTGGGAGGTAGAGGAATGAACCAAATGATCTCAATAAATAACCTCTTTCCCCCATTTTCTGGGCCTAGAAGACCAAACGAGAATTAAGTCCTATCCCAGGCAACCCCATGATTGCAGATTCTTTGTTGCTGACATTAGACGCCATATTTACTTTCAACTCTCATTTCTATGTCTGTAATTTGCTGATTGTATTTGGGCCACAGGGAACAAATACTAAATCTGATAAGGCCTGCTGCCACTGAGGCAAAGCCATCTGTCTCGGGGATTTATGTGCTGACAAGTAACTGGGACAAGAGCATTCCAATGAGAGGG
>NW_006491187.1:0-999 GCF_000325575.1 Pteropus alecto | reverse complement strand
GGTCCCCTCACAGCCCTAGAGCAGGTCCCGTCACGTCTGGGCTACTGTTTTCCCTGCCTGCTACGTATAGGTCAGCCTCTGAGTTTAGTCTTTGAAGAAAGAGCATTTTCAGGTTTTAGAGGTATTGGATTTCTAGAGATGAAAGCCAGGATTTTTTGGTGTTATTTTTGTTTTTAATTGTAAGAAGGTATGCCATACTGTTCATATATTCAGTTGGTATTAATCTATTTCTTGCCCTCATTGAATTTATTTTCTCATACAATGAAAGAATATAGACAAGATGTCAACAGACTCAACCCCAAAAGAAAAATGACCAATTACTAAAGTAAAAAGTCCGTGCTCGCTTTCTATTGATGTTCCTATTCCTGTAACAAATAGGACCCTTCTCTAAGGACATTATAACTATGACGGAAATACAAGTAGTATAAACTCCTAATTCCTTTTATTTTGCTGGAAACTATTTTGCATTCTCAACTTCAAGAATCTATCATCAATTATGATATCTTATATTCATATTAAACTAAGATGAGTCCGGGATGCCCCCACCAGAGGCCGGCTGTGGTGTGTGCCCTCGAGGTGAGGTGGGCCACTGGGGGCACCCCAGGTGCACAGGTGGTAAAGTGATTGAGAAGTGATCGCTGGGCAGCCAGGGTCAGCCGCGTTCTCTTGACTTAGAAAGAAAAGCGCGTTGAGTCTTACTGTAGATTACCAGTGTATCAGTCAGCTCGGGCCACTGTAACCAAGTACCACAAGCTGGGTGACTTAAACAACAGAACGTATTCTCACACGGTTCCGGAGGCCGAGGTCGGAGATCACGGTGAGGGTGGGGTTGGTTCCTTCTGAGGCTGTGAGGGTTGATCTGTTCCAGACTTCTCCCTCAGCTTGTGGTTGCTGGCCTTCTTCGGTTCCTTGGCTCGTAGAAGCATCACCCCGATCTCCGCCTACATCTTTACATGGCGTTGTTCTTGTGTGCAAGTCTTTGCCCAAACTTTCTCTTCT
>NW_006491186.1:0-999 GCF_000325575.1 Pteropus alecto | reverse complement strand
CCATCTAAGATGATGGAAGAACCATGGCTCTATCCTTTCTATCCTTATTGAAAACTATAAGTCTATTGCTAAAAAATCATGAGTGAACGTGGAGAAGGAACTAGAATACAAGACCATGACAGTGAAGTGGGGAGATACCAGGAGTCCCAAAGATATATAGTTACTCCAGGGAGTAGGATTAGTAATGCTATACAAATAGCAATGGGCAACAAGAAATTATTGGATAATTTCTACAGATTCTTCTTCACCCCCATTCCTACCTCTTAGCCTTCAGGAATGTGGAATAAGAGAATGTGCAGCTTCTACCTGAGTGAACTGAAAGAAAAATGGGAAAACTCTTAAGGAGAAAAATTGATCATCTCGAGAAATAGAGGGAAATGTGAAGTAAGGGACAATTTTAGGTGGAGGGAACATTTTGTGAAATACTGAGGGTAATAGAAATAGAGTTTACACTCGAACATCCATTTCAGAGGGCACCTTTCAAAGAATTGGCAAAGGATGGCCTCGAGGGGATGATGGGTTAGAAAAAATGGAGTTCAAATGAGAGTTTGGGAGGGAATGGAATATAAAAGGATTTGTGGTTTGGATAGAAGCCAAAAATGCAGGGATGAGGGAAAGGTAGTGGCACTGAATTGTCTAAGGGTTTGAAACAAAGCTCTGATGTAAAATTGCTTTTGTGCCAGTGGAACACTGGATCCAAGGAAAGACCTTATTCTGTATGTGGCCTGATCAGAAATCTGTAGCCTTTGCTTATTATTACAAGTAAAACTTTGGTAAATAATGTCTTTTGACACTGAAACCTCAAAGTTGTATATACGGGTTAATTTAATTAGAACCCAATTATTAAGGGTTGTCACCTATCCTTAAGGGTTATCACCAATCCCTTATGACTCATTGGAACTAATGGGCCCAACTATGTTCCGAACAACTGGTAGGTAGGGCTCATCCATATCCACATTCTCTTTTTCCTGGTCACACATCTAGACTGCATTTTCCAGT
>NW_006491185.1:0-999 GCF_000325575.1 Pteropus alecto | reverse complement strand
TCAGAAGGGGAAAAATAGAGAGTGGACGTTATTGTTGACTTTAATTTGAATAGCACATGCATAAAAATGCCTCAGCATATTTTAAGTCACTTGGGAACTGTCTAAACGCATATTATTTTATCTGTCTGATAAATCAGGTACCCAAATTGAAAATGCAGCAGTCAAAAATATAATAGAGATTCATTACTTTCCTTATTGGAGCAGTGGGTCTATAAGGCTGTGAAGAGAGGATTATGCTAGCTCATCTGAGGAGCATGTAATATTGTTGTAATATTATTCATATGGGCTATAAAAAAATCTATGCTTGCCTTATTGCCTTATGCTGTTTTCCCAAGGTAAAGGAATTAATACACTTACAAAACATCTGAGAAATATCATGCCAAATTTTGCTTAGACAGAAGGAGGACAGAAGGGGGACAAAGAGGAATTAAGTAAAAACATGAGTAGGGAAGTGGCATCGACAATGGAACCCCGCCCCACCCCCACCGAAATTGCAGAGAATTTATTTAGAGTTGTGTTGCAGTGTATCGTGCATGATGAATTCTGGCAAAAAGAAACTAAAATGATATAGGAAATAAGGCTAAGCTTTCCCAGAGCAGAGGACTAAATTGGGAAAGCACAGGCCTTCTACAATTTATTTTCATAAGCTCTGGATCCTGGTACAAATAATGACTGATACTTATCAGAATTTCCTATAAATTGGTTTGATAGAAATGAATTTCCTTGTCTATAACCATACGAAACTACCATTTATAACATGCTATTCTAATACTTGCTTTAAAAGTATAACACTTTTTAAAAGTAGAAATATGTGTAGCATTTGATATAATGCCCTGCATGTCACAAAATGAGAAGAAAAACTTAAGAATTCTAGAATGTTGGAGCTAAATGGAATTTATCTGCCATGTCCAAAACCTGATTTATGTCGAAATCGTCCTATGGCACCCCACCAGTCAGAGGAAGAGGCTTTGTGAGATTAGATGAAAGGTGCTGTCCTGT
>NW_006491184.1:0-998 GCF_000325575.1 Pteropus alecto | reverse complement strand
GTAAGCAGACCTTTTTTTTTTTTTTTTGAGTTTTGATTAATAATATTGATTGTCTATATTTTTCTGCTTTGTGTGCTTAATGTACTTGTTGTCTGGTGTCAGGATGGATTTAGCAATAATTTTGGATGTTTTAGTCAAGGATTTGATTGGATCCGTGCCTTCCCCTGCTCAAAAACCTTCAATAATTCCCCATTTCAAGTTCAGACTCCTATGCAAAGCCTTCTGTGGTCTGGCTTCACCTTCCACTATTTCAACCATACACTGACCTCAGTGAACTTTCTACCCGGTTCCTGTACCATGTTCCCTTCCTTACTCTGCAGTGTCCCAGTGCCTGCTGACCCCTCCCCCAGCCTCCTTGGAGCCTTCTCAAAATTCCACCTGCATTCTGTGAAACTTGCTTTGCTCTCTCTGCAAGAACCACTACCCAGCCCATGACCGGCCCCTTCACAGAAGCCCTTATTTCATTATCTGCTGTTCGGCCTACCTTTATGTGTCAGCTTCTTGCACTAGCCACTTAGCAACTTGAGTGGAGGATGATTCAATATATCCACCCACATTGCCCTGGCCTCACGAGTGGCCGATTGTCAGCACTCAATAAAGATTAAATCTTTATTTTTTCAACCTCTCTAAAAACTTAATGTCAATATTTAAAAACAGCTTCTAAGAGGAATCAGGTGGAGCAAAGATAGTGTTTTGGAGTCAGACAGGTTTACGTTCAAATCTAAGCTCTGCTTAGTAATAGTTCCAGGGTGGCTTCCTAGTTCTTATCCTTTCCAAGCCTCACTTTCTTCGTTAGTAAGATGAAGGCAATAAAGCTTATTTTATAGGTTTTTGTGAGAATTAAAATGAGATCATGCAGGTAAAGAACCTAACACAGTTCCGTCTTATCCTTACCCTCCTTTGATATTAAATGTTGAAGCATTTTACTCTGGAACATGAATTGCATTAATTTAATAGGTATGTGCCACATTTTCCTGTTTCTAATACCACCTTCCTTG
>NW_006491183.1:0-998 GCF_000325575.1 Pteropus alecto | reverse complement strand
TAATAAGGATTTGAATCAGTAATCAAAAACCTCTTGAGAAAAGCTCATTTCTCTTTTTTAAGAAATCTTTTCATATGAATTTATCTTGATTACCTTGACAAATTCTAATCAGTGATATGGAAATTTGAAATGCACTAAATCATTGAATTTTACAATGGGAAAGCATCTAGAGATTATCCATTCTAGTAGCTATCACTGTAGTCTGCATCAGAATCACTTGGAGGGTTTGTTACAATGCAGATTATTGGGCCCCATCCCCAGAGTTTCTAATTCACTAGGTCTGGGCTGGAGTCTGAGGATTTGCATTTTTAACAAGCTCCCAGGTGATGCTGACCACATACATGCAACTTTACATGCTGGTATGGAAAAACCTATAATTATTTCCTTCTGTATAGGGGAAAATCCAGTCGCTCCTTCTGTGTGTTTCTCTTGTGTCTCCATTACTTTCACACTTACCACCACACTCACAACACTTCTGACACCAGATGTGTGGAGATTTTTTCCTCACAACATATAATTCTCTGCAACACTGGCTAGGTGTCCGATAATTTAACTCAATTCTGACACTATTACCTGGAGATAGCACCATATCCCACAGGTTAAGGGCTCAGTTCCACAAGACTGTCCTCCCAATCCCTTTCAGACATCAATCACAAGTCTAGGTTGTTAACCTGTGCTTTTGAACCATCGGTTATAAATCTGAGGTTCCCACGATCCCAACCTTGGGTTTGATTGTTACCTTGGCTCACGGAACTCAGAAAAACTGTTTACTTACTGTTTCCAGTCTGTTATGAAAGAACACAGATGAACATCCAGATGGAAAAGATTCGGGAGCAAAGAATGTGAGAAGGGACGCAGAGCTTCCATGCCTTCTCCAGAAACGTCACTCTCCCAGTACCTTAACCTGTTCACCAATCCGGAAGCTCTCCAAACCCCCTCCTTTGGGGTTTTTATGGAGACATTACATATGCATAATTGATTAAATCATTGACCATTGG
>NW_006491182.1:0-998 GCF_000325575.1 Pteropus alecto | reverse complement strand
ACATGCAACAATATAGGTGAATCTCACAAACGTTATATTAGGAAAAAGATGCCAGCTGCAAAGAGACCATACTAAATGATTCTATTTATGTAAAAATCTAAAGCAGACCAAACTAATCCCTGGTGTCAGAAGTTAGGATAGTGGTGACACTTGGTGATGGTGTCAGAGAAAGGGCAAAAGGGCCTCTGCAGTGCTCTTGTGCACAGTGAATCCGCAATAAAATTGTGTTGACTGCCCCCTTCTCATCTACAGTCTTCCCTCGGGTGATCATCTCCTGGTCTATGGTTTTAAATGCTTTACATTTGCTAATGGCTGCCAACATTATGCTTTTTGCCTAGACATTGTCCCTCAATTGCTGATTTATATATTCCGCAGTCTACTTGATGCTTTCATGTATATGACAATAGGCATCACAGATGTAACACGTCAAGAAGGGAACTCTTGGTTATTCACATCACCCTCCCCTCTCCCCAGCCAACCTTATTTCTATCCTAGTCTTTTCCATCTCGATATGTGGCACTTCCATCATTTGAGACCTGGTTCCTCCTTTTGCTCATACGCACACCAGTTTTTAATAAGTCCTCTTAAATCAGCCTCCAAAACATGTCCCAAATCATTCTCTACTCTCCATTTCCTGAGTCACCACCATGGTCCAAACCTTTTCCATCTTACACAGCCTCCGAGCTGCTCTCTCTGCTCCCTATTTGCCCTTCTGCCATCCATTCTCCAGTTGTCAGGATGATTTTTTTGCAAATGCAAATCAGCTCTGCCACCCCCTCTCTGAAAACGCTTTCCTTTGCACTTGGGATAAAATCTAAACCACGCGAGACCTAGCTCCCACGTGTGTTTCCAGAGTTTATTGTGAGCAGTCACAACAAACGCTGGTCACAGCAGTTTTCTTTCTCCCTGTGTTATTCTTCCCTGCCTTGGGCTGTCAAACTGTTTGAAAACTCTTCCTCCCTTCCCCTGGTTCTTTAATACCTGGCTTCTTCTTATTC
>NW_006491181.1:0-998 GCF_000325575.1 Pteropus alecto | reverse complement strand
AAGACATCTATTGCCATCTGCCGGGAATTTCTGTCATAAATATACAAATCTATACCCCGCCCCCATCTTAGATGTAGCGAGTCGTGCAGTATGCAACCTGCACAGCTGTACATGGCAGCCCTAAGTTTGTCCGTTCCATCTCCTACCCGTCTCCAATATCCAAGCATTTTCTTCTCTCCGGCATCTCGGCCACTGTGACGCGGCTTCTACACCAGCCTCGCTAACGACAGACTCTGGTTTCTGCCACTTCCTTTTCTCACAGGTGTCAGAATAAACTTGGTCATCTACAAACCCCGCCCCTCACTCCCCAGCTCAAACAGTCTCAGTAGCTTCTGAGTAGCTGAAGCATAAAGACCAATGTCCTCTGCACGTCACAGTCACGCCACCTGTCCAGGTGCCGTGTCACTTGCTCCCCGACACGTGTATGCTGTCGAAATGCCCGAACGCGCCTGGGTCATTTTGCCCACACGTGCGCCATGATATTCCATCTCTGCTAGAGCGTCTTCCTCCATCTATGATTATGCCTCTTGTGTTCTTTGCTTTTCTCCCCAACGATTCGCACAACCTGGCACATGGTAGGTGCTCAATCAAAGGGACGGCTGCAGAAATGGTTTTTTAAGCAGCAAGGCCTGGCCTTTCTAAATGTGTCACAGACTCTCTTCACCTAGCACTGTGTCATCTCAACTCTACCAAGAGCCAGCGGCTACCTCTGCCTTCCCTACAAGGCTGTGATATCGTTTAATTCAAAAATTAAAGACGCCTTTTACTGAAATAGCCTGTTTATCCTATAGGATCCTTCCCCCATCCAATAGTCACCATGCATTTTATAAACTCCGTGCAATAGAAATACCGGTCTTTTAAAGCAGAGATCCAAAAGGCAACCTCGTCCCAGAGTTTGGTCTTAAATCACACGAGAAGCTGTGCCAATTAGAAATGTCCCTGTGTCCCTCTTTATAAATGTTTATTATTTTTTTAATTAAATTTATTGGGGTGACATT
>NW_006491180.1:0-998 GCF_000325575.1 Pteropus alecto | reverse complement strand
TAATAATAATAATAATAATAATAAATCCAAATGGTCTATGCCCAGGAAATCACCACCAAAGCTCACTGCCATTTTTTCACACTGTGCCCAAAGCCCAGACCATTCCAGGCACAATTTGTTCTACAAAATTTTACACCTTGCTCATTGCTCAAGGTCCACAGCTCACACATCAGAGTGACTTGAAAGCAGCTAAATAAACCACAGTTCTCTTTGCTGTGACCTGGGTCGTGAACTAACTGAGAAATCAATAGCAAGTAGGAGCCACAGTATTCCCTCTCTTTACCTTAAAGAATAGGTGGAGGTCAAGGCTTGCATATGTGGGCAGTCGGACTTGCACTAGAATCCGAATTAGCCACACTCACTGATCCGGCCATAGGTCACCCTACGTGGAGGCAGACTCCGTAAAGGTTAAGGCGTGAAGGAACAAGGAGGATGGTGTTTTGTGGGGATGACTACACTCGGTGCCCCGGTAAAGAGGTGGAAAGAGGCCAGGGCGTGATAGTATTTGAACTCCCTCCAAAAGGAAAGAAACAATAGGGAAGAAATTTTTCCTGCTCACACGAAGCACAAATTCTAGGTACAAAGAGTGAATTCTCTGTTTATTGTACAAATCTTTCCTTTACTCCTTCCCAGGTTTCTGTTCAAGATAGAAGTAGAACGTATGTAATTCATTTCTGCTTAGTTTATTTCCAAATTTACTTGTGATGTATTGTTATACTATTATCATGAGGACAATGAGCTTTGGCCAAGACTCAGTTGGACTATTTGATTACACTTCAACTATGTTATTTGCCATGAATGGAACTGAAAAGTGAGCAATCCCTGTTACTTATTTTCTCTGTTTCTTATAAATGTCCATTGATCTGTTTTTCCTAAGTTTTTTAACTTGACTGATTCGCTATCTAACAAACATCATTCATCCTCAAGTAATAAATTTCCTCCTAGTCTTCCATCTGGTATCTGGTCTGTCTGTCTGTCTGTCTGTCTGTCTCTCTCCC
>NW_006491179.1:0-998 GCF_000325575.1 Pteropus alecto | reverse complement strand
TCTAAATTTTATATTGTGTTCCATTAGTCATACTGCATATTTATGTGCCTCTACCAACCATGCTTTCAGCTTTAGAGGGTTTATGATTTTATACCCTCTTCCTTCCAAGTGCTTTTTCAGATTTTTGGGGGACTAGTCTTGCCCATTTGTTCTTCCAAATGAACTTTACAATCAATCAAACGTCTAGCTCCAGAAAGAGGTAGACATTTCTAGCATTTTTGGGTAGATCACACAAAATCTTTGTACAAAATATAGTCCTAGATTTTAAACTACTGACTGGATTTAATACTATAGGAGTAATCAACCTATTTCTTTGATTGAGTTTTGATAAATTACAACTTTCTAGAAATTTGTCTATTAAACTGTTTCAAATTGATTGGCTAAAGTTGTTCATAATATCATCTTAACTTTTAAATCTCTGCTATAATTATGCACCTTTTATTTCTATTATTTGTGCTTTCTTAATGTTATAGATTTGCCTATTTTGTCTTAATTTTTGGCTTTGTTGATCTCTCAATTATGTTTATTTTATATTTCATTCAATTCTGATCTTACCACTATTATTACTTTTGTCATCTCTGAGTTTATTCTGTTGTTCTTTTATTGTGTAAATAGAATGCTTAGCTCATAAAATTTCAGTCCTTTCTGCTTCTGACTTAAACATTCAGACCATAAGTTTTCCTATAACTCTCCCTTTAGCTGCATTCCAAGAGTGTTGATGCATAACATTTTGATATTCAATTCTAAGTATTTTCTAATATCCACTAAAATTTTTTCATTGATTCATTGCTTAAGATGTTATTAAATTTCCAAATGCATGAGAAAATCCTTTTTAAAAAAATATTGACTTTTTAATTTAACTTCATTGTGATCAGAGAATGTGATGTGTAACTAAAATCTTTGGAATTTACTCATGTTTACTTTATGGGCTAAGTGTCAATTTTTGTAAATGTTCTATCTGTGCTTGAAAATAATGTATAATTCTTCAAATTTCGGGG
>NW_006491178.1:0-997 GCF_000325575.1 Pteropus alecto | reverse complement strand
GATATCTTGTCTGTACATGAAAGCGTGAACACATAAATAAATGCATTAAACCCAAATAAATATATTTCTAATTATTCTTCGTCTAATTGAATAAAAAAATGCCAGCTGCCACTCCAATTCCACCTGACACGGGGAAGTCTGATGGAAAGGGTGTCAGGCTAAATCTAACACTCCTAATTGCCTACGAACAAATACCTTACCTCTGCAAATTGTTCAAAATGACCAAGTCGACACAAAGTCCTCTTCAAGGGCCACGGAGGGAGCTTGTGCAAGTAAGGGGTTCTGAAGCATAAGTTTCATCAGCTTCTTGGTAAACCCACTTCTGAGAGGAAGATAACATATTAGATTGGCATCCAGACTGTCATCGAGGGTCAGTTTTTGCCACCAGGGTTGGTTTGACGTTGTCACCTTCTCATGGTCAAGAGAAGAAACATCAGATGATAGAGCAGATCTTACGATATTAGGAAAATTGTAGAGCAAATCATTTTATCCTCAGAAAACAAAAAAGTTTTCCTGAACGTTCTTGGGAACCCTGGGTTGGATCACCAGGAGACGGCGCCTCACCCAGGCCTTCTAGACCTTCGCCGCACCCCTCCCAGGAGCAGGTGCCTGGTCTGCCCCTCCCCTCAGTGCACCACGGTGCTGCCTATGCCAGCCTCCTCCCCCCAACCTCAGGCTACCCCCAGACCCACTGTGGAGCGTGGGGTCTCGGCACTAAAAAGTGCGTCATTTCCATGTAGACATGGATTAGGGGACAAGGGCTTGGGTGAGCCTTGGCTCACATCTCCCACGTCCTTGCCAGACGGTGACCTGCTCAACGGCCAGAGCCAGCCTGCTTCTCACCTTCCATGGTGCCTGATCTCCTCCCAAGCGTTCTGACCCGATGGCACTTAAGATCGAGCAGATGAAGATCGTTGAGAAGATCCATGCAGTCAACTAGATTGATGCAGTCTGGTAAGCGTCTGGGTCTTTAATGTTGGTACTGAAACAAAGAAAA
>NW_006491177.1:0-997 GCF_000325575.1 Pteropus alecto | reverse complement strand
TGCAGTCAGAAAGGGTCGTCCCCAGCTCCCAGACCCCCTGAGACAGCCCCGGCTTCGGTCACCCTGGCACAGCTTCTACAGCTGGTCCAGCAGGGCCAGGAGCTTCCCGGCTTGGAAAGGCGCCACATCACGGCGACCCATGGCGATCCCACGGCGTCTCGGCTCCCGCGGAGGCCCAAGCCCTGGGAGGCTGCAGGCTCGGCCAAGGCACCCGCGCAACCGCCCTGCTAGACCCGGGCCACAGGCCCCTCCGACCCTCAGGTACGGGTAGCAGAAGCGCCTGGAGGAGCTGGGCTTAGCGGACTCGAGAGCACCTTTGTATTTGGCACACGTGGGGTCCTGAGGCTCCAAGTCCTCAGCAGCTGAGATTTGGAGGGCGTGACTGTTCTGCATAAACTCCAGACTGATATTCGAATACTGACCAGATATTCATCTTTTGTGCTTTCGCCCTGACCTGTCTCAACTGGACTTAAGCCTCCTGGGAGCATCATCCGTGTTTGCATCCCCATGTTTGTATCCGTACTTCTGCACCATGATACTCATTAAAATTTTTCTTTTAAACCTTGTTTCAGTCCTTATACCTACTTGAAACAAGTCTCATACTTAACTATCTGCGATTTATAGATGTATTTCCATTTTTAAAATGCTACTTAGGACATACTAACGGGGTCTGGAAAACTTTCTTAGGAATGTTGAGAACATAAGTGTTTATCTCCTGCTTCAGCTTATTCTGGTGGTTGCAGAAGTGAATTTGAGATTCGAGTGGCATTTTGATTTTAGACAGCCATTCTCCAGATAGGCAGTTAATAAAAGGTTTGATAAAACTTGGCCCTGGAATGACTTCAAAAATACATTAAACTGACAAAATCCAAAAGTATTTTAAAAAAAAATAAGCCAACAAAAACACAACACTTGGCTCTGTGAACCAGCTGGGTCTGGCAAAGGGTTAGATGTTTAGAGGAAAAGTTCTTACAACCACCATCTGAAGTCAGTCTCT
>NW_006491176.1:0-997 GCF_000325575.1 Pteropus alecto | reverse complement strand
CCTCTGGTAGCATTTCCGTGTGAGAAAGCTGTCTTTCCTCCTTCAGCCTGAAATCAGACAATTCATTACCTTTTATTAAGTTTCTGAATCCTTTCCTGCTGCTGCTGCTGAGCTGTTGATGACAATGGAGACAAAGATTTACTTCGGTGACGGGAACAGTACTAGTGTTCATGTGTCTGAAGTACAGGTGAGCGTCCCGTGGTATGTAGGGCCATCGATATTGTAACTATTCCACAATCGGCTGCATCTGGGAAATCTTCAGGTCTCCAATAATCTGGGCAAAGTGAAACATACTCTCCAGAACTGAGGGCAAGTTACTGCACATGTACTGTGTGCAGCCCACGTTGAGAGATAAAAAGTGCTGTGTGCAAACTCTAGCAGCATCTAATGAGAGGCTGACAGTGCCCACTCCCAGACTTCTGGAGCACAGTGAGGTCATCAGCAGCAAAAAGCAAACAAGTCCTGACCCACTTCCAAGCCTCAGAGGAGATGGAGTGTGTGAATGTGGGCTGTGATGTGACGAGGGAGCCAGAAGTGCTCATGATGACATGAGTCCTCGAGCGACCAACAGAAGGTCAGGTGGAGACAGCAGCTGGCCTCATAAATGGAAGCTGTATCTCCTGGATTAGACAAGCACACGTGGCCCGGACCATTGGCACCTACCATTCCAGCAGTGATACCTGTCACACGGATCTCACATACGCACTCATGGGATATTCACTCCGACCAGCCAACAAAGAAGAAAAGACTCCACTCACTCCATAGTCACCCCAGCTGGCAAACAGCCCTACACTTCCTGTCCGCAGGCTCATATTTACCGTTACTCAGAGGATCTGTAACCTTCATTCCCACACAATTCCTTGTGGGCAGGACTAATAGGCCGATCAGAGTGACCGAGACCTGAGAAATGGGATGACGTTTCCCTTTTCTGCAGTGCTCCCACAGTATCCCGAAACTCTTGGACTTCAGACTACATTAAGAAAGCACCCACAAACGG
>NW_006491175.1:0-997 GCF_000325575.1 Pteropus alecto | reverse complement strand
AAAATAAAATGAAAATTCTGAACCCTAAAAAAAATTGCTCAAAAAACAATTTTTTGAAAAACTGTTTAATAACCAACAAAGAAGAAAATTCACCCTTTATCTTTACCCCAACCAAAGTCATATATACTTGTAAATATACTTCAGATATCCTTTGAGGTCTTGAATTTCATCACTTTCTCCCTGGGTTTTGAATTTCCTGTTAAGTTTTCTTTCTTTTATCTCTTGGTATTGCTTTTTCCTTTCCTTTTCTTTTCTTTTCAGTTTTATATTTTACATAAACAACTTTTCAAAAATAAAATTCTCTCGAATATCACAAATGGGCCGAATTAAATTACAAAACAGTAATTCTGGAAATGGACGTTTTATAATACAGAACAATACTTCCATCATTGCAATATGAAAAAAATTTAGGTATCACTTCATCATCAGAATTTGTTTACTTTCAAGTTTATTTAAATCCTTGGCTGGTTTGGATTTTATTAAACTGACATTTATTTTTGGAAATTTCTCTTCCTTTTCCATACGACTTAGAAGGTGGCCCCTGGATCTTTCCTTTCTCTATCACCAACCTAAGACACCAAGAAAAATAATTCTTCACTTCTGCCTTTGCTTCCTGAACAGGAGTTGGCTTAGACGAGATCCGAAGGTTCAGAATCTATTGAAGAGACTCTCCGAATCTTAGATGTGGCCTTATAATACATGAGAAGTCACCGTTCTAGAAATGTTAGAAACCCTTTTACTTGAACCTCAGATTTGGAAACAGACATTCGCATTATGTTAAGTGTTTCATCTAGTAGCCAATTCCAGCCTAGCGTGTCTTCTCAAGATTCTCAGAAATATCTAAAAGATAAAGCAAGCTGGCGGGAGCTACCTCCTTTTCTGAGGGGGTGGGGGTGGGTGTCAGTGTAGTATAGCGGATAAGCAGACGTAGGTCTGAATCTTGGCTTTGCTGTTTACCAGCTGTTCACTAGCTGTATGAACTTTGTCAAGTTAATAA
>NW_006491174.1:0-997 GCF_000325575.1 Pteropus alecto | reverse complement strand
GTCCCCAAGGGGCACAGCACACTGTGCCAGAAGCCAAGACAGCCCACGGTTGCCTAAAACACGATCCTGGATCTCACATCGTTTTTTATCTAGTACAAGGAAAGAGGTAAGTACACGGACAGTCCAAATACAAGGCCCAAGCTCACAAGTGCCCCAAGAGCAGGAAATAGGGAGTCCTGTGGCCAAGTGGTCGCGGGATTCAGGAAGGGCGTCCTGGAAGAAGGGCATTTGAGCCGGGCCTCGACCGATGAGCAGGGGGGAAAAAACACAGCTATGATTTGGACGCGGCACTCCGGGGAGAGGGGGTATGAGCAACGACGAGACGTGGAGGCTTGACAGCGTGTGCTTCGACTTGGTGACGGCGAGAGGTCCAAGATAAGCCCAGCCCGGGGCGCACAGGCTGGAATGGGGACAGTAAGGCTGGATGGCAGATGCGGGCTGGGGCCACGTCACTGAGACTCTGACATGGCAGCTCCTTTAAAGTTGTTCCATCTCCTTCTTCTACCCCGGCTTTGGTTCTCCCTCTTCTGTGCTCCTAAAGTTCATAACTGTCAGTTGATGTGACTGTCCTTACCCTTCGGGCCCAGCCCAGCCCCACTATGGGAAACCTCTCAGGGTGGACCCCGGCCTCTGTCTGTCAGTGTCTGCCTGTGGTGGGTAAGCTTCGAGTCACTCCCTTTCAGTCAGCAAGGAGCCTCTGGTTTCTGCAGAGAGATGCGACCACGTCAGAGCTTTAGGAGGATCATAAGGCATTGGGGGTATAAGACCAGAATGGTGACAGGCCAGGAGTAAGGTGGATCAAATGGTTCAGGGGCTTCAGAACCAAGTGACAGAACCAAGAAATGCATCTGACTTAGAATCCCCAAGGAAGGGGAGGAGCGGTGGTCGCTGGTGAGGCAGAGGGACTGAAAGAGGACAGCAAAGTGTCACGGACTGGACGCCTGGGAGCCAAGCCATGGCAGGAAAAGCTCGTGTGTGTGTGTGTGTGTGTGTGTGT
>NW_006491173.1:0-997 GCF_000325575.1 Pteropus alecto | reverse complement strand
CACACCACTGTGACCTGGAGCTACCTGCTAGCCCTTAGGGGTGACGAGCACTTTCACTGGCCTGGTTCCTTTGTTGCTGTAAGGGGCCGTTGGTGCCGTGTGATTGCAAAGTCAGCCTTGACTCTCTGACCGACCAATGTCACAGCTGCCGATCCTGTCCCCACAGCACCTGCTCCCTTCCTCCCAGAGCTCGCCGGGCTCTCGAAGCAGAGAGGTAAGAAGGCCACCCCGAGATGTGGCGCTGCTGCCACCACGGATGGCCTTGTGTCCGTGTCCGCAGTCACGTGCAAGGTCCCCTCACGTGTATGTTAAGATCGCTTTGTACCGAATCTGTGCCTTGACTCTTTCTGTTTCCACTCCTGGCACATAGTAAATGCTCAGTAATTTTTGTTGACCAAACGAGTGTGTGAACAGGATGTGCAGAGTGTGACTGACTATGTGACGAGTTCTGTGACGCAGGAAGGAGCGAAACTCTGAGGGTGCAGGGAAGAGGGCGGAGGTGGGCGGCACAGCAGGGGACATGCTCGGGCAGAACCGGGTTCGGGGCAGGGCGGGCACGGAGATGGGGCGAGCACGGGACCGTGCAGCTGCAGATCCCGGCACGCTGGCAGGCGCGGTGTGGCCTCCTGGGGCCTGACATCTCAGCTCCGTCGACATTTACTGAGGACCTGCCGCGTGCCTGTGGAGGCGCCGTGGACCCAGAGAGGAGACCCAGTCCGATTCCGGTGGGACAAGGGAATGACCCAGAGGACACCACTTATCACAGCTCAGTGCAAAATACCCCGGTTGCTCCAGCAGGGTGCGTGCCAGCATTCTGGGGGCTCCCGAGGGGTTGAGAGCATGAGCATGTCCAATGCAGGATAAAATGCAAAGCTTCCCAGCGCACTTAAGTAAGCCATGAGCTTCAATTATCCAGTTTTCCAATTATCCAATTAACCAATTATTTAAACAATTATCTAATTATCCAATTATCCAATCATCCAATTATCCAATCATC
>NW_006491172.1:0-997 GCF_000325575.1 Pteropus alecto | reverse complement strand
CTTTATCAGATATGTCTTTTGCAAGTATTTTCTCCTGGTCTGTGGCTTATCTTTTTATTCTGTTGATTCTGTTGATTCCAAGTAGCCTGATAGCCTCCAGAACAAAATACAATGCAGTTTAAGAATAGAACAAAATGTAGCAACGAAGAATATAAAATTAAAAGTATTTAGTATTCTATTGAAATTACCAGGAATTCAAAGAAGCAGAAAAATAAAATCCATAGAATGGAGAAAAATCAATTAATAGAATCAGACCCAGGAATGACAGAGATAACTTAGTCCACAGAAATGTTAAAACAGCATTTACAAATATGCTTCATACATCAAGAAGAAAGAATAAAGTGGGGTCCTGCTGAGGGTAGAAATGGATGATATAAAAAAGACTCAAATGGAATTCCTTATATGACAAACATACCTGAATTAAAAAATACACTGGATGAGGTAAAAACATATTAGGATATATATAGATAACTGAATGAAAATACTTCATATCAGTTTGGGATGCAGCTAAAACAGTGCTCAGAGGGAAATATATAACACTGAATACTTATATTAGAAAAGAGGATTTAAATTAGTCATCTATGGTTTTACCTTAAGAAACTTGAAAAAGAAGAGCAAATTCCACTCAAAATAAGCAAAAGGAAGGTAATGTTAAACATAAGAGCAGAATTCAATGAAATTGAAGACAGTAAAATAATAGAGAAAATCTGTGAAAGGAAAAGTTAATTCTATATAAAGATAAATAAAATTGATAAGCCTCTAGCAAGCCTGATCAGGCCAAAAAAGAAAATACAAACTACCAATATCAGAAATAAAAGACGGGAACTTAACTAAGTATCCTACTGATATTAAAAGCATAAACATATGAATGGAACTATTTCAAACCAAAAAGCTTCTGTACAGAAAAGAAACCATCAGCAAAACAAAGAGGTAACCAGTTGAATGGGAGAAGATATTTCCAAGTAATGCCTCCAAAAAGGGGCTAATATCCAAAATA
>NW_006491171.1:0-995 GCF_000325575.1 Pteropus alecto | reverse complement strand
CCTAAAGATTTTTCAGACCACACAGGAAGCACAGTTCAAGCCCTAAACCCTTATGAATCCAAGCTATAAACCAAAATCAATATATTTTTAAATTTAATATACCTTTAAACTGACTTCCTACAGAAAACTTATTTTTAAAGAACTTATACTTCATAGTTTTTCCACTAATTTTATTAAATTCCACAAAAAATGATATCTTACAAGGAAAGCTGCATTTAAATAAATGTCATCAGTTTAATAAAGACAAATTAGAAAGTTAAAGTATTTTAAATATTATCTTACCTGTTCAAGAGCTTGGGTTTTCTCTTGCTCTATTTTCTTTACTGTTTCCTTTTCAGCTTTGAATGATGATGATGACACAGTTTTAAAAGACATAAAATCAACAGTCATCCACTCATCCCTCTGCTAAAAATAAATAAGTTATTTCAATCTAAATTGGTTAGAACTTAACAGTAAACAGTAGTAAGACTAGGTACTTTGGAGGCATTCAAACCTGGATGAAATTCTACATGACTATCTAACTTAAAGCAAGTTTCTTCATCTCTCTATGCCTTAGTGTCTCCCCTGAAAAAATGGGATAAAATCCCTACCTTTCAGTACTGTTTTAAGAAATAACCAAGAAAACAGATTTAAGGCATCCAGACCAGTGCCTGACACACAACAGACACTCAAACATTAGGTCCTTTTTTACCTTTCTGTTTTTCCCTGTGGCTATCAGTGTATAAATAGCATTCTTCCTCAGGCATATGAACTATAACCCAAAATCTGTGAACTATTCAACTCTAAGTATTGCTAAGAAAAATGACATGAGGAAAAAGGAAAGAAATATTGTGATTGAACTCCACTAACTATAAAAAGCTTAGATAGAGGTAATAGTACAAGGCTTCAAGTACATAAGGGGAAAGTACCACTTCTCTATCAAAAACCAGAGGTATAAAACCCTCTAAAGGACAAGAACAGAGATAAACTCTTACCTCCTCAAAAAACAAGGGGGG
>NW_006491170.1:0-993 GCF_000325575.1 Pteropus alecto | reverse complement strand
TTAGCTTAGGAAGTATAGTTAATCTGAGACGCCAGTTTGTTAATTCCATTTATTAAGCATTTATTGAATACCCACTGTTTTTTGACACTGTGCCAGGTCCAGTACATACCAAGTAGTATATAGCTTGGTCTTTGGCCTAGAAAAGTGACAAAGACATATAATTGTAAATAGACAAGTAGTTACTTAAAAGAATACTGTCTAGCAATGTAAGTATGCCTAAAATTATTTAGAAGCAAAATGTACAGTAAATTAACAAAAGTGTGAAGAGCTAGAAAAAAAGTGAATTTGAAGAGGGCCTTAGTATTTGAATTTGTAGGCCTCATATACTATATTAAGATGCCTGGTCTTTATTCCACTGTCTAATGCAGTGTTTGTCAGATTGATGTAGGATCAGAATGTTTTTTGGTTTTTTTTAATTTTCCAGTGCATCATGGACAATAGTTTTGTAAAACACTACAAAAAATGTAGAAAAATGTAATATATGTTATAAAATATAAAATATATAGGTCCAAATTTTATTTAGATTAAACAAGCATAAGATTACTCTTTAAGATTGTTTTTAAGCTCATTTTTTATGCTTAACTCATCATGGACTGGTAAATATTTCATGGCTGGTAATTCTCAGATTGGCACTAGCCTGTGGGCCACACTTTGGTCTTGATTTCCTAGACGATATGGGGTCTCTGCAGGTTTTCAGCCAGGAAAAGCATAATTATATTTATGTATAACATAACAAATATTTTGGCAGTACAAGTGATAATTAAGTTTCAGACTGGATGTAAATGAAGGAATCCTGGAATCATCAGCATTGAAGGGTAGCTCAAAATGGAGGCGAAAGTGAAATTGACTTTCTTTATACTGATAATTTATGTAGAGAATAATTCTTTCAATGGGCTATAAGCTTCTCAAAGGCAGGGACTATATTTCTTTTAGTTACTATGTAAGGCAGGCACTTTTAAAAATATTGAATGAATGAATGAATGAATGAATGAG
>NW_006491169.1:0-997 GCF_000325575.1 Pteropus alecto | reverse complement strand
CTTTCCCTGGTCTCAGCAAGACTTCTTGTCCTTTAGGTCTGAGCTTAAACGTTTGCCTTCTTAAAGAGGCTTCCCTCACCTGTATCCAGTGTTACCCATCTCTCTCTTTCACTGCTTCTATTTTACTTCAGAAAAAGCCCCTATCACTCCCTGATCTTTCTTGGCTCCCTCCCCGGCCCCCCACACACCACCAAAGCTGGGCTGTGCAATACTACAGACACCGACCATACTGGGCCATAGGGAGCTTGAAATGAGAATAGTCTGAATTGACAACTGCTCTAAGTGTAGAATATACACACAGGGTTCCACAGACTTAGCACATAGAAGAAGAATGTAAAAATATCTTATTAACAGTGGCTTGTACATGTTTAAATAATATTTTGGATATATAGGATTTGTAAAAATTTATATAAACTGAGTCACTTCAAAATGGTGTTGAAGCTGCCATCCCAGAGAAACTGCATTGAAGGTCTTACTCCTCAAATCTTTGGAATAAGATTTAATACTGGGCAAAATAACGTTTGGAATGGGCCTACAGCAGCACCGCATTCCAAACAACTGTTCGCAAAGCTAACAGGTATCAAACAAAAGTCATCGATGCCAATTTTATGCCAACAGGAATTCTCAATTTGGGGTGTCATAAATGGGTGACTTTATTCAGTGAAAACAGCTCATTTGGGATACAGCACAGCTGAGGAACAGCACAGTTGTGAAGCAACTCAGGTGAGTTGGCCCAAGTGTTCAGGCGCCAGCTTTAACAGCTCCAGCGCAGGAAACACTCTCAGGTGAAAATTCAATGTGTCTTACACAGAGACAGAGGTGAAACTGGCTTATATAGAGAACAATGCCTAGCCCCAGTCCCTGATTGGTCCACTGGTCCATTGCTATACAATGAGGACTGCAAATCATCATCTGTTGGGTTGGTACGAATAGCACCACCCTGATTGGTCAGACTGGAGCAGCTCTGATTGGTCAGTAAAGATACAAATGAGGATAT
>NW_006491168.1:0-997 GCF_000325575.1 Pteropus alecto | reverse complement strand
AAAAAAAAAACCACTTCTCAGATGCGGTCAATTATTTCTGCTATTCTGTAGGTTACAGAGAGGTGCACACACGTAGAATAAAACTGCATCAAATTGAATTGCAACGTTTTGACAGCGAAATGCAGCAAAAGGTGATGCCGGCATATTATGAAGCAGGAGACCATAACAAGCGATTTACGATGGCAGCGGAGGCACGACCTGGAATGACAATGAATAGAACGGTTGGCTATTCAAAAGGTATAGCGGTTAATAAAACTGCATTTGATTAGATGCAGATTCGGGGGATCATTTCTGATGGATCATGGATAACGGTTCTCACACAGCCAAGTAGATTTTCAGACTTTGATTTATAATGGCCACTCTTTGACGGCCCCTCCAGGCATATGTATAGCAGCCCGACAGAATTCAAATAGGTCAGCTTGTCAAGGGAGTGAGCCCATGTCGATTTTCATCAGGAAAATCCTGATTTAACAGATGTGCTTTGTGTACTGCCCTGAAGGACAACAGGTTTAGATTTTTCTGAATCAAAGGAAAGCAACATTCCGGAGCTTTGCATTTCTATAGAAGACTCTCTACCCTCAGCCCTCAACTAAAACACAATGCTCATAATTCTCAGTCTTGACTTGAGAATAAGACACCTGCTTCCTCAAGCCTAAAAGACAATTGAGTGGCTGGCAATCCAAGAGAACGGCAAAGATGCGCGATCTTCGTGATTTAAAAAAGCGAGTGTTTTTATAAGAGGGATGGGAATGGAATGAGTGGGTGGATTTGGAATGGGTTGGATCGGATCTGAGTGGATGTCACTGACAGAAACAAAAGAAAAACTAAAGCCATGATGTTTTCATATCTGCTTTTTAATGTTCAAGATACACTTTTAAAAGGAAAGGAACATTTCTCCCGACTTTATAAGTTAGAAATCAGATATCTAGATGTAAAAAAGCCTCATGAGAGAGTGTAAACGATCGAAGACTAGAAATAGCACTTTGAAATGTTCTTT
>NW_006491167.1:0-996 GCF_000325575.1 Pteropus alecto | reverse complement strand
TACAATAAGTGTAAAAATGGGACACAATTTTGATAAGGTAAATTGAAGACATGAAGCTTTGATTCCAGGGAAACTTGGTTATCCTTCAATGTCTGTGCAGACATTTCTTATCCTGATGGCCACAGTCTCATAGAGGAGCAGAGGATATATAACTCTAGAAATTGCTTTTGAAGTGTCCTTTAGCTAAATAAGGGGCTGCCTTGTACACTGGGATCTATGGGATCCCAGGGTTGTTGACTTTGATAGCCTCTGTCTCCATGATCAGCCTCCAGTTTGTCAGCCTACCTGTTTCCAAGCTGACTATTTCCAGAAGCAATCACTCTACCTATTCTCTCTCCTGCTTTCATGAAAATGGTCACCTGAAGAGGTATAGGCCAATTTGTCAGTCTATCTGTCTGTCAGGCTCCATCCTAGAATTTGTTGCCTGTCACTGATCACCATTTCTGTCTGATATGTGGCAAATCATCCACTTGAGGGGAAGACTCTACCTGTCAGACTGAAGAATCTTTCCATACCTGAAATCTTCTTACAGGTCATAACTTCAAATATCAGAGCAGCAAGGAGCATTAGGCCAACAATGATTCCCACAGTGATTAGGATGAGCTGAGAAAGTCGTTCTGAGAAAAAAATGGAAGGGACCCTGAGCTTTTTGGACAACACACTGGCCTTACTGCAGGTACCTAAAACATCTGTGCTATGTTGGTTCTGAGAAGGAGCTTTTATCCTCATTGCCTTTCTTATCCCATCTCAGGATGAAGGGCTAAGGCAGCCCCTCATGCTGCATATGATGTGTGTATTTCTGCCGTAATCATGAATGGACCATCACAGTTGCCACTTCTGGGAAGTCCAGTCACCTGCAGGCCTTGTCTCTATAAGCTCAATGTCCTGGGTTTTTTTCTTTCCATCCTGCAGCCAAGTAAGCATGGTCACTGCTGGATACCATCCTAGAGCCCAATGCTTCAGGCTGATATTGCCATCATATCTGGGTTGACAGCT
>NW_006491166.1:0-995 GCF_000325575.1 Pteropus alecto | reverse complement strand
TGACCAGGTTCTTGTCTTATGCCATGAGAAAGAATCCAAGGACATGACAAATAGCAAGCAGAACAGAGTATGGTTTATTAAAGTGAAAGTTTCTTAAGAGAAAAGTCAGGGAGCTCAGAGAGACAGTCTGCCCCCAGTCGTCTGAATTATGGGCTTTGGGTTTTTGGGGGTTGGGGGATGTCCCAAGGCTATCTGTCTCCTGGTCTTGGTTTGTTTCCCATGCCACCAAAAGGGGGGGAGGTGGCCCAAGGCCATCTGTCTTGTCTTCTGGCCTTGGGCTGTTTCTTGTGCTGGAGTCTCACCCTTGAAATCAAAACAGGGAGAGGACCAAGTAAGGGATTGAGGAAATTTTCAAAGCCATATCCTGGAGTGGGTCTTTCCTAAGCTAAGTATCCTGCTTTACCACTTGCTTGCAAAGTTGAGAACTGTGTTATTTCAATGAATGTATGTATTCAGCATGTAATGCAAATACACGCACATTAAAGATGTTTCTACACGTGCCACTTTCACATAATTCGATAGGAATGTTATCTCGTCGAATGAATGCTGCAGTATAGTGGATCGAATACAGCGTTTAAAGGCTCACGTATAACTACTATTTCTAAGAGTACTACTTGCTTGCAAAGTTCAGACAAGTGTTAATTCAAGGAATAGATGATCTCACCACACTGTAATATTGGTAAAACTGTGTTCAAAGTGTTACCGTAAACAACTTTTCCAAGAACATACATCTAATAGTCTTGAAATTGGTGACTGAAACACAATCTTCTCTTAAATGTTTTTCTATTAAGATTGTCTCTCTTTTAGCCTCCTCATTTCTAGGAAATATAAAACTTAACAACAGTGCTGTGACCAGGCGTCTCTAGATAAGAACAGTAACTATATGACACAGTATGATATTATGAACTATAAGAACTTTCCTGCTGGAATGCTTTGGGTGCAAATTGGACACTTTGGGTGGTGAAGGTATTATTGAGAAAGGAAAGGAGTGTGGG
>NW_006491165.1:0-995 GCF_000325575.1 Pteropus alecto | reverse complement strand
CACACACACACACACACACACCCCACCCCACCCCCTGCTGTGTTGCCTGATACAAGGTGTACTTGATCTCAGCCCAGGTTGTCCGTGGAGTTATTTGCAGCATTTCCTGCCCCTGGGGGTGGGGATGAGGGACCAAGGAAAAGCAAGGACTGATTGGCAGAAATTCCAGAACACTTTCTCTCTCTCATATCCAGGTTTTATGCGGCTGAGATAGTCTGTGGACTACAGTTTCTACACGACAAAGGGATCATTTACAGGTGCGGAGGTTGAGAGTTGGGGTTTGGGGAGCTTTTAGGAGGGGAAGCTCTAACCCCATCCTATCCTCTGAAATTCTCTGAGTGGGGCCCCAGCCCAGCTATGGCCCCATCTCCACTTGGAGTTAGTCTTTAGTTGGGTATTTGCTTAAACCTCCTACTCCATTGCTAGAATTCCTTTGGCCCCTCAGCTGAGGCTGGCACGGCTCCAGGGGCTGAGAACTCACTGCCCGTACTCAGAGACATTGTCGGGAGCGCAGCATTGACTGGTGTCGTGTCTCCCTTCCTCGGAGCAATCAGTCTCGCTCTGAAGTTCCATCTGAGCAGTCTAAGCTTCCACCAATAGGGACTGGTTTCATAAATTTACCCACCCCAGTAAATGACGGTCCCATCCTACAATGGATTACTATGTACCCATCAAAAAGGCTGAGGTCATGCTCTGTGTCCTGATGTGGGACGACGCCAAAATATATTGTCAAGAGGAAAAACAGCGTGTATTGAATGTTAGAGTTCAGGTTTTAAAAGGTGAGGATAAGATGCATGTTGTAATGTGCTTGTCCGTATCTAGAATCACTCTAGGGAAGGCCTGGCAATCAAGGTTACTGGAAGGTAGACTTTGTACTATTTGCCCTTTTCTAGTACTTGTTATTGTGTGCATAAATTACCTACTCACCCAACCAAGTACATAAAAATAAACATGGTCTCTGCCCTTGTGGAGTTAGACAAACCTGAGCCCAGGGC
>NW_006491164.1:0-995 GCF_000325575.1 Pteropus alecto | reverse complement strand
AGAACAGGTGGCCTGGCTGAGTCTTTGTCTCTGGATGGCGCAGCCCCATGTTTTGAAAAGCCAGTTCGCCTGTTTGAGGTGCTCACCTCTGCTGGGTGTCGGGGGAATTTTCTGCAGCCTTCAGACCGCCATGCTACAGGCTCTGTAGTAGTTTGTACTGCTGCTCAGACACATCTCACTTTCTAACCTGCAGCTCATGGAGCCTCCAGTGAAAAACACGTTTACCTTAGAGAACTCCTATTAGGGCTGCCAGCCTCTCTCCTCTTTCTCTGTTAACACGTTAAAAATATCCGGTCATGGTCGGGAGGAGAAGAGGGCGGTTTTGGGGTAAAAGCACATACTTTTCTGCTGCTCCATGTGTAATTGACTAGTTTTATTTGTCTTAACTCTAAACCGCCAGTAACTCAGATAATGAACTGACATGTGCAATTAAGAGTTCAAGCATTTACAAAGCATTGCTGTGAGTTTTGTTTTACAGTAAACTGATATGTTTTTCTTCCTTTGGTAAAAAATGTGTCACTGACGCTTTATGTCCTGATGCTGTTTTAAAGACCTTGTATGCAGTTTATGTAGAATTTACATTCTTAGAGCAATTCTGATTTATCACATTCTTTTATTATTTCAGAGGTAAAGACTGTTCTTTTATCTCCGCAGGTGCATGTTGAACTAAGGTAGATTAGGTTGGGGCAGGTGAGACGATGAGTAATTCATATATACCTTTGCTGGTTGTCACTGGGGAAGTTTGTATGTGCCTTGAAATGAGAAAAAGCAGACAAAAAGAAGACATCGCACTTATGTGTTCGTACACACCTTCCCATCTTAGCTCACAAAATTACGTCGCTAGATTCTAGAGTGTAGATCTTCATGGTCCAGTCCAGTGGGCAATTCAAATATGGCTATTCCATAAGTGACGTGTGCTGTGAGTCTGAAATACCCACCAGACTTTGAGGATTAGTATGGAGGAACGAATGTAAAATTCTCAATACATTTTTTTT
>NW_006491163.1:0-996 GCF_000325575.1 Pteropus alecto | reverse complement strand
CATAGAGTCTGGAAGAATGGAACTCGGGGTCTGGGCTCCCTTCCCCGATGGGCTGAGCTGCTGTGCAGGGTAGGGGGCGGCAACAGCGGTGCTGAGCTGTGACAAGTCTACTAATGAACTCACTGTGACAGTGACGAGCCGGCCATTACCGCTGATGTCCACACATTCTCAAACCCCCTCGTGATTGCTGGTGCCGAGCTTTACTCTCAGAGGTCATTGTCCACAAGGAAATCCAAGAAGCCAGCTGAGCGGGAATCAGTGGAGGGCCGGCCTCGCCATCCGCTCTGCCCTTTTTCTCCAAAGCAGGTTGTTCAAATCACGACACAAAATGCTATGGTCATGAGATGGACTCAGCCTCGGTGAGGTCCTCGATCGGGGGTGGTCTGAGGATCCGCAGGTACCAGAGTTTATCCCAGCTCACACTTAGGCTTCCTGATGGAGGCCAGGCTTTAATTTTAATCTTATTTTCAGTATTTTTGCACTTCCTAGGAATTTTTATTCCTCTCTACTTTCTTAATTATTATGGCTTTAATGATCACAAGCCCTTAAGACCAGCAGAGTTCAGGAGGATTATTATTATTTTAAATAAGAACAATTTTATAGGCTTCAGAGATACCAGGACCCTTGAAGACATCTGACCGAATCCCCTCATTTGACAAGTGGGGAAACTGAAGCTCAGAGAAGGGAAGTGACTTGCCCAAGGTCACACAGCATATTTAAAGCTATTGCTGCTTAGACTAGGTTTTACCCACTGTGCCTCACGCTCATCCGGCCTCTGCCTGCAGGGCTTGTTACTCTCAACTTCTGGTTCAGTGCTTTCTTTTTTGGCCCAGCTGCAGGTTAGTCAGCTACTGCTCTGAACATGTTCCAGACTATTCCAGCACTTTCTAGGCCACCAAGGATTATGGTAGCAATTCCACACACTGGCCCGTGACTTCCCTTTGCTGTTCTGTCAGATCGTTCTCTGTCTTTTGTGCCACCAATAGGTAATGTAAC
>NW_006491162.1:0-995 GCF_000325575.1 Pteropus alecto | reverse complement strand
CTGATGTTGATCATTGTCATGTGACATGATGTCCATAGGTCTTATCACGGGTGACACTCACTTTCATCAACTAGTTAAAGTGGTATCTACCAGATTTTTTCACTGTAAAGTTACCATTTTTCTTTCTGTAGTTAATAAATATGTTGGGGGTGGGGCGGAGATGCTACGAGACTATGCACATATCCTGTCTCTCTTCACACTTTTTCTCGGCCTCCATTGACACATCTTGCCTGCAATGGCACTAGTGCTTGTGAAATGGAATGTTTCTGTAAGGAAGAGTTATCTATCTCTTTCCCCCCAAGATTATCTATTTATTCGAGTATTTATTTAAATCAGTATGGATTCATGGATGTTTACTTATTTTGTGAGTTATAATCCAATATTTTTATTACTAATAATGTTTTGTTCAAATTGTTGCAAGTCACTTCTTGCATCCTGCTGTTATAACCATGATCCTTGTTCAGTACATGTTTATAAGGAACTTCGTAACTTCTTAGTCTTTTAAATTACATTTTATAAATATATAGTAACATACATGAATACAAATGTAATACATATGTTTTAAAGAGGTTTGTATAATATAAAGAGTCAGTAAGATCTACGTAATGTCTTTATTTTTCTATCTCTATATTTTCTGTCTCCATTTTCAGTTATAAGAAGTTAAAAGTTTTGAGTATTTAAGTCCATATAGTAAGAACATACATGTTGCCAAGTCATAATTGCTCCCTTGCTGGATTATTGAAAAATAGGTTAATAACAGTCTTTTAGTCTGCCACAAACTACAATTTTGAGAGGGTTTCTGCAAATCCAGCTGTAAACTTACTCTAATAGCAGCAAAGTAAAACAGAAAGGTTAGTCTCTTTCTGTATGTTTCAGCACTCAAATCCCAATGGTGATATGACTAATCAAAAATTTACCTTGATCTGCTCTTTAAAACTGAGTTTGTGTATCTGCCCCCCAAAATCCTTCCTAAACCTGCTACATCTGCACCTGTA
>NW_006491161.1:0-994 GCF_000325575.1 Pteropus alecto | reverse complement strand
CTAGGCCTCCAGCCCCTCCTCCCTCAGACCCAGGAATCCAGGCTCCAAGCTCCCCACTCCTCCCTCAGACCCGGGGGTCCAGGCCCTGGTTACCACAGTAGCCCCTGGCCCTTACCTTGCTTGGGGACGTACTCCACCTTGATTTCTGGGGGACACAGAAGACTAAATGGTTAGATATGAATGCAGCGGGCCCCTTCTCCCCTGCTCACAGCCCAGGGGCAGAGGGGAGTGTCCGGCATCACCCTGGGAACTGGGGTGTTGGGGCGCTGGGGCGGGTTCAGGGCCGTGACCGCCTCTCCTCCCACGTGTCCCCACACAGTCACGCTGTAGTGCCAGGCAGTGCTCTCCCCCACCTTCTCATCTGACTGCCCCCACGGTCGGCAGAGGCCCACTGTCCCCCACAATATAGTCAAGGACGCTTCATCCTGAGGGGGCGACCGGGCCCTGGGGTCCAGAAGGGCAGGGGAAAACGAAGGGGCCCCCTCACCCAGGAAGTTGAGCTTGGCCGAGAGGGACAGGGCGTAGCCGTCAGGCACGAACGTGTAGTCTCCCTCATCCTCGGGACGGACGTCATCGATCACCAGCTTGTGGAACCTGAGGGTTTGGGGACATAGGGCAGCGGTCAGGCTGGTCACCCTGGGGTCACCCACCACAGAGAAACAGCCTCCTCGGCGCATCCACAGGCCCACATCCCGGGCTTTGGAATGCGGGGTTCACATCTCAGCCCTGCCCCTTACTAGCTGCTGTGTGACCTTGGGCAAGTCAGTTAACCTCTCTGTGTCTCAGCTTCTTCACTCCTAATAGAGGCAATGACGACGGTCTACGCCAGGGGTGGAAAGTACTTGGAAAGCTCACGTAATGAGCGCCCTTCGAGCTTTGGGGTTCGGTCCTGTACCCTGACACCACCAGCACGGAGGGCCCCTCACACGGAACCCGGAGGAAGCCGACCTTCGCCAAGAGCTATCGTTAGGAAACCCACAAGGACACCACGTTC
>NW_006491160.1:0-994 GCF_000325575.1 Pteropus alecto | reverse complement strand
GCTGTGAAGTAACTGGCCCCCTGCTGCATAGCTAGGAAGAGGCAGAGCCAGGATTTGAACCAGCTGTGCCGCTACGTGGATCCAGAGGAAAAGCCAGTCTGCGGGGACAGCACAAAGATAGAAAGACAGACTCTGTCAGTCCGGCCTTCGAGCTGGTCACATCCGGGAGGGTCGGTTGAGGCTTGTGCCCCAAACCGCAGTGCATGGGTCTCAATAATAAGGACGCGGCCCCGCAAGCAAGGATGAGTCGACAGCCAGTGGCCTTCTGAGGTCAAATCTTCCTCAACATCGCATGGGCAAAGCTGACCTCAGAGCGTGACTACAGATGAGCCATAAGAAGTACCGGACGACTGGCTGGGTCGGAAGGCGCGAGGCGGGGGAGGAAGGGGTGAGGACAGCACCGGTCGTGGCAGGGCACAGGAAGTGGACGGCATTCTGATAAAAGCCCGGGATCCTGGCAACGAGCTCCCCAGCTAAGGTGAGCCCGCCCGGGCAGGCCAGCCAGCCGATCTGCAGGTGCGACTGTGGGTCATTGTCTGAAACGGAATGCAAGCCAGAGAGAGAAGCACGGCCACCAAGAAAGGTCACAAGAACAGAAGGAAAGTCACGGCAAAGATGTCGCTTTCCCTCCCTGATGTGTATCTGACCCCGTGGGGGTCCGTGGGCCCCAGGTTACAAACCCCTACTTTATGCACAGCAGAGCAGAAGCCCTCTGAGCCATCGGGTCCAAGACCGTGGCTTTAGAATAAAGCTATGAACTGAGCTCCTCGAGGTTAAAGGGTCTTATTCGTCTCGGTATCACTGGTACCCGACCGTTCCCTGCCATGTGGGAGGGTGCAGTAAGCATGCCGGATATACCTGCATTGCTCAAGATGCCGGCGGGATGGGCATCGGTGGCCCGAAGGAGCTGGGGTCATACAGAACCAGCGTTACTTACGGCCCCCACCAGCAGGACCACCAGAGGGATGACAAAGTCTGCACAGCGGAAGAAAAG
>NW_006491159.1:0-994 GCF_000325575.1 Pteropus alecto | reverse complement strand
CAAGGAGACACAGTTCAGTCCACAGCAATCCTCAATTAATTTTCTCCAATGTTTTCTTATGAAAAATTCAAATATATAGAAAGTATGAAGGCACACAATGAACACCCATCCACCAGGAGGCAACAGTTGGTAGCATTTTGATATATTTATTTTATTACTTTACACACACACACACAAACACATGTGGTATTTGGAGAACCATAGGTTGCAGATGGTAGATGTATTGTATCTGGCTATTTCAGCATAGGTATCCTAAGAGTAAGGACATTACCCTACATAAACACAATGCCATCATCACATCTCAGAGTTAACAATAATGCCACGATATCATCTGTGGTGGTGGTTAAGCCCACAAATTTTTTGTACTCCTCCCCTTGAGAGATGGTGTTTAATTCTCCTCCCCTTGTGTGTGGGCTAAACTAAGTGACTCACTTCCAGTGAATTGAATATGTCAGAAGTGACGGGATGTTGTTCTGAGACTGGGTTATAAAATGGCTGCGACTTCTCTTTTGCATGCACTCTTTTGATCTCTTGTGAGTCATTGCTCTCGAGGGAAGCCAACCTCCATGTGGTGAGGCCCCTCAGGCAGCCCAAGGTAAGGCCCATGTGGCCATGAACTGAGGCCTCAGCTACCATGGGAGCAAGCTCGGAGGGGAATCCTCCTCCAGGTTGAGTCTTGAGATGATTTAGCCCTGGTCAACAGCTTGAATTTAACATTGTGAGAAACCTTGAGTCAGAAACACCCAGCTCAGTCATGCCCAGATTCCTGATCCATAGGCACTGTGAGATGGTAGATATTCTGTTATGCCACTAAGTTTGGGACAATTTGTTATAGCAATAAATAACCAATTATCATCTAATGTCATTCCACGTTCAAATTTTACCCCTTGTTACAGTGTGTCATTTATAGCTGTTTTCTTCCCCAAATTGGGATCCAGTCAAAGTTCATTCATTGCCTTTGTTGAATATATTTAGCCTTTTTTTTTTTTTTTTT
>NW_006491158.1:0-994 GCF_000325575.1 Pteropus alecto | reverse complement strand
CTAAATTATGAAACAGTCAACCTGGAGAACGATCTGAAGACTAACTGAATAAAACTCCTGTGACTATAGATATAAAGAGGAGACCACATTGAGACAGGCAGGAGGACCAGAAATGTAAAACAGGCTGGTCCCACCATATGTGTGGTAGTTGAGCATCGGGAGGATATCTTGGCTGCGAAGGACCCCTGGAAGAGCAAGGGGCTTCAACCCCAGACTAGGGCTCCCAAGCTCAGGGTTCCAGTGCTGGGAAGAGGAGTCACCACAAAATTTGGCTGTGAACATCAGTGAGGATTATGACCATCAGGGTGAGATAGAAGGCAGCTGAGAACACAGACATCCCTTTAAAGGGCCTGCACACACTTGCTCGCTCACAGGCACTCACCTTAGGCTCTGGCAGAGCAATAGCAGTTCAGGAGGTGTCAGAGACATACAAGGAAAGATTGAGTTTTGTGGCTTCAGGATGAGGGCTGGTAGGACGGCCACCATTGTCTCTTTGTTGAGCCCTCTTCCTGTGCAGTCTATAGGTGAACACCATCTTGCCCATGTTGGGCCCTCCCCCAACATGGCTAAATCTGAATCTGTATTGACCTGGTGAATCTGCTCATTCCACCCTAGAGCTCCCTGAGACCCCAACCTATCCAACTCACCAATTGTGGGTGACAATTTCATCAATGGGCAACCTGCCCCATCCTGTACTATTGGCAGGAGGCTCCTTAGGCAACAATCAACAGGCTTTAGTTTGCACACCTCCAGAGACACTTTTGGCGGAGGACAACCAACCTGGCCCTAGCTGCAGTATTTCTTGAAAAAATTTTGAGGGTCTGTGGCATGGAGGCAGGCAACGGCTGGTCTTGGTGTGAGCTGAGATTTTTGTGAGTGGCTACAAGCTCAGCACTGGCAACAAAGCTAAATTTGCACTAACCCTGGGAACACTACTTACCCGACTCTGGTGACTCCCTGAGACCCTGCCTCATCTAACTTACGTACTGCCAAG
>NW_006491157.1:0-992 GCF_000325575.1 Pteropus alecto | reverse complement strand
TATAGTTAATAATATTGTATTGCATATTTGAAAGTAGGTAAGAAAGTAGATCTTGAAAGTTCTCATCACAAGAAAAAAAATTTATGTAACTATGTATGGTGACGGATGTTAACCGGACTTATTGTGGTGATCATTTTGCAATATATCAAATATCGGATCATTATATTGTACACCTGAAACAAATATCATGTTCTGTCAATTATACCTCAATAAAAAAAAATACTCTTCCCTTCTTGAACTACATATCTGTGCAAAGCTAGATTTTTTTCCAGACTTCAAATTAAACAACAAAGCCAACAGACTGAAGGCTGAAGTGGATATGAGAATCAAACTATGTTCGATTAGACCGGACGCTAAAGAGATTTACAAAAATGTAAAACAATGCCATTCTTCTCACTAAATTTTGTTTTGTAAAATTACAAGTTTTTATAAAATATGTTATTTATATTCATATAATGGGTTGTTATTTTAACATGAATTAAGTAAACCCTTAAAAATTCCTATATTTCCATTTCTAATGCAATAAACCAATAACTAAAACTCAAATAACAAAAGCTCTTTGAGGCCCTTAATAATTTTTAAGAGTGCAAAGAAATCTCAAGACCAAAGAATTTGAGAACTTTTGCTCTAATTCATCTAATCTACTTGTTTTACAAAATTTCGATTGAGCCATAGTTCTTATCAGCATATCTATGGAGCAGACTAAGGTATATAAATAGAAGAGTGTTTTTATTTTTATAAGTAACTATATAAAAGTACTAACGCTTATTAGAGAAAATTTGGAAACAGAAATGTGAAAAACAAAATAAAAACTCCTTAGTTGCCAGGAAGTGAATTTCAACCCATTACCCAACACTCAGTTATTCTACTCATAGGTTTTTATGCCATGGTAATTCCCACATAAATGCACAGCAAGCTATCTTATTTGATAGCAACACCATCTTTTTAGTATTGCGCTTCACTCTTTTCTCTCACCTCACATCCAATCCATC
>NW_006491156.1:0-993 GCF_000325575.1 Pteropus alecto | reverse complement strand
GTGTTCCAATAAAACTTTATTTATAAAAATAGGTGAGGCAAGGGTAGGGGGGCCTTAAGCTGGAGTTTTCTGGTGTTTGCTGCTCAATGCTGCAAATTGTGATCACACTCAAGTTATTCTTAAATCCGTGTTAATGGAGAATCAGTCTAGATTTGTTTCATTTTGTGTTTTTAAAAGCAAGAAGCCAATGGATTGACTTTCTTAAAATCTGATGTTCAAACTGATGCATCAAATTGGTCACATGTAGTTTTTTGTGCATTTCAGCAATACAAAGCTACATTAAAATGTCCAACAAGGATATGCTGGAGACTTTAAGGGTAAAATTAATCATCCTTAACTCAAATTCTCAATCACAGGCAAGGGAATGTCTAATTTGACAAATATAGGCAGGTTCATCATTTTTGTCTGAGGTGCAGGCCTGGCTCTGGCCACCAACGAGACTGAGCCCTATGCAATGGACCTGGCAAGCGAGCTCAGGGCTCAGAGGAGCCATCTCTCCTAGAAAATGCTTCAGGCCCTTGCTCAGCCTCTGTGGCCATTCTCATTCCTGGCAGAGCCACGCTTGCAGCAAACAGAACCAGAGGAGAAAGCTGCTGCTCCAGTCAGGCAACAGTTCCACTCACCTTCAACAGGGCCCAGTCTGAGGGCGCAGCCCGACCCCATCTGGGATGGGGATAAATGACCTGTGGTCTCTGTGGGCTGCAGCGTCAGGGACTGCCAAGGTGTGCATTCCAATTCATTTCTATCCCATCGAAATAGCGCAAAGGAGCCCACAGGTTTTTGATCATTTATTTTCCATGGCAAGAAATGCTTCAATCAGTTTGTAAGGACACAATTAACATACCATGTAAATTCAAGAGCATGACTCCCAGTCTTAATTCTCCCACTCACAGCAGCACACTAACCTCCTGGGTCTGTAAGAATTGCTCGGCAGAGTGGTGCCATCACCCCATCCGCCTGGCAGATTAGAGTTCATCCCACCAACTAACAGAA
>NW_006491155.1:0-993 GCF_000325575.1 Pteropus alecto | reverse complement strand
CTCACCTGCTCCTTCTGGTCCCAGCTCTAGCCCCTCGGTCCCATTCACATTTATTCCCCTCCCCATTCTTTTATCCCAACCTGAAGCTGAAATCTGAGCCCCCAGGATGAAGAGGTGGGGAAGCATGCTCTATGGCAGACTCATTAAAATGCAAAACATTTACTGATATGGTCAGTTCCTCTTGTCTCTCCTGTTAAGGGCGGGGATGCGGGTTAGTTGGTGACTTCACTGGGGGTGCAGCAGCCAGTCTGGGCCCTCACAGAGCTCACAGTCCCCTGGGGGAGACAGACATTAATAAAATATTCTCATAAATACATGGATAGTTTTAATAGTTATGATTTATAGTTTAGCTATAATTTTTCCGGCACTATGATTAGTGCCATGAAGAAGTACAGGAGTTTTGCGAGGGCGTAACATCCGGCTGGTCAGATAGCTTTGCTGAGGAAGTGATGCGTGATGTTGAGCTGAACCCTAAAGGTCTAACTAGGTGAAACTGGAATGGGGTGGAGAAGAGTTGTAGGCAGGAGAAATAGCATAAGCAAAGGCCGTGAGAAGGGAACATAACCTATTTAAGTAACAGAGGAAGTCAACCAAGGACGGGGAAATAACCTCTGAGTAGCATCTGGGAAGAGGCATGTAAAGGTTTAGCAAGGGCAGCGAAAATAGGACTCCATTGGTGGCAGTAGCCAGCTGCCCCTGAAGATTTACATAGCTGCTTTTTTTGTTTGGGGGAGAAGGAGAGACAATTGACTCAGGGTGTTTGGGGGGGAATTTTTGAGTGCCCTGAGGTATGTCTCAAGTAGGTGACAGCTGTTTTCACCCATTGAAGTTTAGATCTGGAGACTTTATGCCCTCCTTCGGAGACTGCTCATCAATCTCGCACAAATCGGTAGATTTGATTCTCTTCTGAATCAGACTTCCCTTTTATTACAAGCGAGATTGGAGTATTGCAGTGTGAGGAAGTAAAGGTAAGACGCTCCTGCTGTAAAAGTT
>NW_006491154.1:0-993 GCF_000325575.1 Pteropus alecto | reverse complement strand
GAGAGAGCGAGTTGGTTAGGAGACAGGTGGGGGCTGCTGGAACAGCGACCTTAGAGTAAGGCGTTTGTTTCCCTCTTACATGACAGTCCACGGTGGAAGTCTAGGGCTGGAATTGTGGAATGAAAAGGTTGGGGACTCCTTCCATCTTCTGATTTGCATTCTCAACACGGGGCTTCCACCTTGTGAGCCAAGACAGCTGCTGCAGCTCCTGCCAGCACATCTACATTCCAGCCAGACAGCCAGCAGAGGCCATGCTCCTCCCCTTTAAGGGCACAACCTGGAAACGGCATGGATCCCTTCTGCTCACGTGACCCCACTAGCAGCAGAGGAGGCTGGGAAATGTAGTCTTTAATTGGAATGGCCTAGTGCCCAACTGAAATTCAGGGAGTAGGAAGGGGAGATTAGTTATTAAGGACAACTAGCCCTCCCTGTCCAGTGGTGATGACGGGGAGTGAGACAAGATGCCAGAATCGAGTGCTGTCTCTGAGGGAGATAGAACAGGATTTGGTGATTGTAGGAATGAGGCCGATGGGGAAAAGAGAAGCATCTCAGATGACTGTGAGGTTTCTAACTTCCTACAGTTCAGAAGACACGTACTCACTGACATGTGCCTCTCCATCTCCAGGAAATACCAAACCCCTGACGATTCTTCTCGTCCCGGGCTCATTCGGGCTGCTCCCTACCCCCGAATGTGCTACCAGCTGCTGTTTACTTAGGAAAGAGGAACTAATTTTAGTGTTAGCTTTAGCAAAACCTAATCTCGAAGCGAGTCAGCTGCCGCTGCTACCGCACAAGTACCAGGGGTTTCAGAGTCACACAGGAACGACTTCTGACTCATCAGCGTTACAGAGTCACCTACGCCACAGCACAACCCTACTATGAAGTTAGAAAAAAAAATCCCCTCCCCCCACGTTGAAAACACCATGCTTATTATATTTGCTTTTCCCTCCATCTGGGACATTCTTCCTTCAGCTTTCTGCTCAAATGTCACCT
>NW_006491153.1:0-990 GCF_000325575.1 Pteropus alecto | reverse complement strand
TTTTTTGAAAATAAAAAATGTCTCAAGACATTTTGTCTTGAGGGGCATATGTCCACTGAGGAGCACAAGTGGCCCCAATCGACAACCACTGGTTTAGTGCAAAACAATCCTGTTTAGCGAGGGCATACTAAAAAGAAGGATGCAAATTTTACTGTTTGGTTAACTCATTTAAATAAAGTTAAATCTTGCTGAAATGAATCTATATCCCTCATTGATTGTTAAATGCATCTTTCCATTTTGTCTAACAGCTAGATGCTCTTGGCATATTCTGAATGAGGCAATCAGTGACTTCCTTATATAGGCGAAAATTCCTGGGATATTTGATAAGTTGTCAAAAGAAATGCAAAAGAAAGCAGAGTCTGGTGATTCTGCTTGTAAGTTCTCAATGATGTCTCTCCTTACTTCTGAGATTAAATAATTCTCTGAGTCCTGTTCCATTTTAGGGTAGTGACAGTGATAATGAATCTGTGCTATATTTGCAGTTGTTGATATCATTGTGCATGTTTAAGGTGGCCTTCTAAGAGATAAGGGTCTTTTTAAATGACCATTTCTCCATCCACCCCTTCAAGGATATCAGAGGTTTTATCCTTCACATTTTTCAGGCTATAATCATTCTCATTCTGACCATTTGCTTTGAAAACAAAGCAACAACAACAAAAAAATTGCTTCAGGTCTTTTAAAAGGAGACAGAAGTAGAAATATATAGATCTTCTTCTATTAGTTTATGAGGGTATGGAGTCTTTTTCTCAAACAAAAAGCAGAATAAAAAGGCCGTAAAATGTGTCAGTGTGATATTTATTTACTTCTGCTGTCCTCCTGCTTAAAAAAATTACTGTAGTGATCACAGGCCTAGACTGACTATCTTAGTATCTAAGGTTTGGGTGTTTTTTAGGCAAGCTTGTATTACACTATGGAATATAATATAAATAAACCTTTTGAAAGCAAGCAGAAACCCAAAGATATATAATATTATAACATTGTAGAGAAAAA
>NW_006491152.1:0-993 GCF_000325575.1 Pteropus alecto | reverse complement strand
TTTTTCATATATGCCCTTTTTGCATTTTGAATTTTTTATCGGTACATGTTATAAAATAACCTATTCAAATAAGTTATTTCCAATCAAAGCAATTTATGCAGCCCCTAAAAGTAATATTTATGAAACACATATAATAGAGCTTATAATATCATTTTAAATGAACCATTATATGTATATATAAAACAAACCAAAGTGACAATAAGCAAAACCCCAGTGTATATAGAAAAAGACTGGAAGGAGATACACCACAAGGTTAATGGTAGTTTCTGAAATGATAAGTATTCTCTCCTTTTTTCATTATATCTTCTTTTTCATAATGGTGAAAAAATAAACAAACCTTGTAACAAAGAAAAAAATTGCTTTTCCTTCCCAGGTTGCAGCAACTGAGCTGCCCAGAAGAGAGCTGTCCACATGGTCTTAACTCCCCAGTGGCTTAAAGGGTTAGGTTTTCTGCCAGTTCTCCTCTCCTCTCTATACCCTTGCCTGTCATTCTTCATCCTTAATCTCCCAGCTGTTAGTCCAATCTTTCATTTTAAAATTAAAATATCACCAAACAGCTCTCCTACTTAAAGACTCTGAGCAGAGCTCCATTCACATGATAAAACCCAAATGTCTAGTGTGGTAGAAAAAGTTCTTTGTGGTATATTCCCAGCCTGTCCCTCTGGCTGCATCCTCTACCACTGCCTAAATTACACCAACCTTCAGTTTCTTAATGTTCCTTGAACAAAATATCTTCTTTACAATTCTGTACTTTAGAACATGCCGCTTCTAATATTTAGCTATCTCCTACTCTCCTTGCAGAATTACCTGAATTATCACCTCCTCCCCGAAGTTTTCCCAACTTCCCTGGGTAGTAGTTTCAATTCCCTCCTTTGTGTGCTTTGGAACAGGCCTTAATCCTCGCCACTACACGAGAACAGTGATTGTATATTATATCATTCTTCTTTATATTCCCAGAGCCTTCCTTGCACAATGCTCAGCACATAGTACATG
>NW_006491151.1:0-993 GCF_000325575.1 Pteropus alecto | reverse complement strand
GGCGGGGTGGGGACCGGGGCCGCGAGGGCACGCCTGTCACAGCACGGAAGCCGCGAACCTGCACGCTGCCGCGGTGTTCCCGCGACGTGCGTTATTAATCATTACCCGCGTCGCCCTCCTCGTGACAGCTCGAGCTCTCGTTACGGCTGCGAGCACAGGGGTGTCCAGCTCCCGCCCCGCGGCCCACGTCACACGAGCTCGGAGCAGCAGGAAAGTTCCGCCGAGCAGCGCTGCCTCTTCGTGTGGTTTAAGAGGCTGGCGGTGACGGAAGGCTCCCTCTCCCCGAGGTCCGGCACCCGTCCTCAGCAGGTGGACTCAGCCTTCGTGATTATCTGAGTGGAGGCGGGGACACTGTGACCCACGTTCAAAATCAGGCCAGGCCATGAGCCCAGCAGGGGCACCCCACAGCCCGGGGCTCACGGCCTGTCGCTGTGTGCGGAGCTCCGTCTGCCTTGCACAGACCCCGGCAGCTTTGTGGCGTGCAGATGGCCTCCGGAACTCGGCCTGCTGGTGACCCCGCTGCCCTCGGCGTGGGACGCGCCTCGTCCGTAGGCTGCCCGGCGGGCCAGCAAAGTGATTCGCTTTGGAGGAGTGGCCCTGTCCCCACCCTGGTGGCCTCTCTCCCCAGCACCCACGAACAGCCCACACCTGACAGGCCTGGAGACCCACGCGGCCGGCGGAGGCCAACGCCCCTCGCCGGTGAGGCGCACACCTGCGTCGTCAACATGTGTCCTGGAACGTGCCTGTGGCCAGCGGGTGCTGACTTGGATTCTAAGCAGAGCCAGAATGACCCTGTGGCCCCGACTTTGAGCGCAGAGCTCAGTGGCTCCGTAAATGTCACTGTTATTATTTAAATTAGTTTTAATAATCAGTGTTTCCAGTTGCTGACAAAATTTCTTTCAAAAGCGCTGTGACCACGGGGAGCTTGGGTTTCTGTGTCTCTGTGTCATTCCTGCCGTTCCAAACCAGGGTTTCTGGCCCGACGTCTCTCTC
>NW_006491150.1:0-992 GCF_000325575.1 Pteropus alecto | reverse complement strand
AAAGAAAAAAACCCAACTCCAGATCTGCCTGTGTTTTGCAAAGGAGAATGTCTATTTTCCCATTGTGCTTAACCATACACTTCGGCAGAATGGAAGAAAGTCTTGTAACTTATATTTTCAAAAAGCTAACCAGGTGATTGTGGCCGTCAACCCCGGTTTAAGGAATCGTGGCCCCAAAACAGAGAAACTAGTTTTCATGTACAGTGTTTTACTGTTAGCACGGCGGTTTTATATGGTCCCTCTGGGACAAGAATCCTCCGGCACTCCGTGTAACTCGGTGAAATCCTAACATTTCTGATTTCTCCAAGCTTCCCCTAGAGAAAAACCGACATGATGAAGTACATCAATCCTCATGTCACAGATTCTGTATTTGTGAAATGGCCTCCCTGGGAAAATGTGTTTGTAGCCCCATATCAACACTTGCGGGTGTGCTCGGAGTGGTGACAGGTTAGAGTCACCTGACTGGCGTCTGCCGGCTGCAGCTGCTCGGGGCTCACTCTGCCTCTTGTTTCAGCCCCTGCACAGTAAACCTGTGTCTTTTCCTTAGTCTGTTCAGTGTCACGTCTTTCTCCTGTTCGTGCTTTTGGTTCATGATTTTACATCTACAGTGACACCCACATGTACTGCGGAAGCACTGTCTAGTGTTCTAAGCTCGAGAAGGCTGGGGTGTCACTCGCGGGGGAGCCACATGTGGGGTACGCTTGTTTCCATGTCAGCGAATCAGCATCTGCCAGGTACGGTGTCTTTACGTGGAATGCCTGTGAAACAAGTCGATGCGTCGATCTGCTGACGAAGATGAGACCGAAGCTCGCAGGAAACTGGCCCCGGGCTCCCTTCGATGTCCCCTCATTCAGCGTCCAGGCCGACTTCAGTGAGAATGGATTCCATGTATCACATGAATTTATCTCACATCTCAGCTTAATCTAAATATCATTTAATGGCCTGTTGGTGATTCTTTTTATTTATTTGTTTGTTTATTTACTTATTTGTTT
>NW_006491149.1:0-991 GCF_000325575.1 Pteropus alecto | reverse complement strand
ATTTGCTGAGAGGACAAAATGGGCTCATCCTTATAAAGTGCTCAGCATCGTGCATGACTGAATTAGGCAAAAGTCTAAGTTTTAAGCAACAGAAGCTGACAGGTTGATTGAAGCAGAAAAAGAATTCATCACAAAGGCAGTGGGCAACTCCCAGAATCCCCAGAGAAGCTAGAGAAGCAGCCCAGAAAACAGAAACAATGGCAGCAGCCAGTGCCACAGTCAACATCATGCTAAAAAATCAGGCTGGTGAGGACACCGCTGCTGCCACCCTTGATCGCAAGATGCCTCGGTGTGTCTCTCTGCCTCTGCCACTGCCATTTCCAGTTGTGGACCCCACACCCTGCCCCTGGACTTGGTGCCATTGCTGCCTGGAAATGTAAGTGGCTATCCCTAACCACACCAGCCCAGCCATCAGAATGGCTTCTCTGTGGTCCTCAAGACCGTTTCTCCTCTACTTCTCTCCTCTCTTCTTCCCCTTCTAGTTCTTCTCCCTCTTCTCTGTGTCTGTCTCATCTCTAGCTCCATCTCCAACATATCTGTCTCTCATTCTCTCTTCTCCTTCCTTTCCCTTCTCCTTCTCTCTATCTCACTCTCATCTCCATCTTCATCTCTACCTCTACCTCCGCCTCCATCTCTATCATCTCTATTTCTCCTTCAACCTTTCTCTCTCTACTAGCTAGTTGTCCTTGTCTAACAGCTGTACCAAATATTTCCCATTAAACAATATGTGGCCCATTGATCTCTCTTTAACTTTCTTTCTATCGTTTTTTCTTCTTCCTCAAACTTCTGAAAAGTCTGTTTTTCCTCCTCACTACTTTTTCACTCCATCTGGCTTCCATTTCTTACACTCCACTGAAATTGCTCTTCCTAAGGTTGCCAGTGACCTCTCTGTTGCCTTGCCAGGGATCACCTTTTCTGTCCCCCTACTTGAACTCTTAGAAACATTTGATTTTTGTTGCCTACGACTTTTGAAATTCTTCCTTGTCCTTGT
>NW_006491148.1:0-992 GCF_000325575.1 Pteropus alecto | reverse complement strand
TGCACACACTATGAGAGGTCCATGGACACTAGGGCTACCGTATGGAATAGCAGAATCATGGTCCCCATTTCATACTCACTTCGGGGCACATATTTACTCACTGAATGGAACAGGTATGAAATTGCCATCCCCTTTTACCTAAACTGTTCTCTTCCACTGACTTTCTGATATACACCAACACACTTCCCACATGCAAGCACACCAAATTAAATGTGACTGTAATTAACTTCACTGTCTCTGCTTTAGTTCAGATTTTCACACTAACATTTTCATATTTTTTTCAAAACTCTGGAATTGAACAACCCAAGCCTGGTGACTGACATATCCACTTTGATAACCGAAGATAAATGGCCTGAGGGCGGGGTCCCAGAGACATGCTGCCGAGGAAGCCCTGAGCACGTGTGGCATGAATGTAGAATGTTCACAGCTCTGTCAGAACACAGCATCAACAAGAGCCAAATCTAGACTTCCATAAGTTGTCCTGGCCATCCCTCCCTGTCATCTCTCCAAAGCCATCCATGCTCAAATCTGCCCGCTTCTCCCCTCACCTAACCAATACGGTTCTTGAGCAGGCTAATCAGGAGTCCACTGTCCCCCATCCAAGCAGACAGCAGGCTGCACTCTTGACCTCCTTGTTGCAGAGGCTGTACACAAAAAGACTGGCCAAAGGTGTAAAGGTGATGTGCCTCACGGTAGCCACAATGCCCTGACCCTGAGAGGTCTGGGAAGGAGGCTGAAAGTAGACACAGGTGATGGCGCCACAGAGGAAGCCGACTACGGTGAGGTGGGATCCACGGGTAGAGACCACACAGCAGTGACCAGCAGCTGAAGGCAAACGTAGGATAATGGCCCCAGTATGGACACAGGATAGTACAATGGAGGCACGGTGGCTTAGCAGGAGGAAGCCATCCTCCAAGAATACAGCTGGCTCATTGGAATGTATGTCAGAGAAAGAAGCTCATGAAGTAGCCAGTGGTCACGAAGAAGTGGGG
>NW_006491147.1:0-992 GCF_000325575.1 Pteropus alecto | reverse complement strand
GCTCACTTGTTCAGTCCCTGAAGGTCAGGCTGCACGTAAATCAGTGACAGTTACAGAATGCATGTCCAATTTTTAGGAGCAGAGGGAAGGCTGATTAGTGTTCTAAGCTGATTTCATTTGTTATGCTGTTACTGCTGTTTTTCTTCCAGACCTTTAAGACAGCACTCTTTCACACCGAGACTCTAAATGAGACACTAGCAGTGTTTTGATGTGTCTTCACTAACAGCTATCTAAAGAAACAGCTTATGAGCACGGACAAAAAAAAGGTATCTTATATCACAGAGAACAGTAAAGAACTTTGTTTTAGGAAGTGGGAGGAATGGGAAAGGATGTTTTCAACTGCAGAAAATGGAAATGGTCCCTGTGAATATGAAGTGATTTGGTTAAGTGACTTCTTCATAGGAGTCAAGAGTTCTGTGTGCACTCCATTGGTTTTAAGCTATTATCATAATTTACTAATTAAAGTTGGCAGTTGAAACCCAAGAATGGGGGAATGCTATGTGCTCCTTGGTTTGTGAATTATAGTTGTCCTGGCCCTGCGGACATCTTGCTACTTCCAGACAGTGTGGTCTGGAAAGCAGCTGCAGGAGCATCCTCTGGGAACTTTGTTAAAGTCCTGGGCACCTCCCCAGACCTCCTGAATCCCCCTGATTCAGGGTTAATGAGATGTGCATTAAAGCTGGAGAAACTCTGCTGTAGAAACCAGGGTTCCCTACCTGGGTCACAGTGCAGACCCATTTAGACGGGTCTTCGGAGGCACGTGGAGGCCTTTGCAGACGGAGCGAGTAGTTAGCCCTTCTACCATGTTAACCTTGAACCAGACCAAGAACCAGTTTTCAGGGAAAGTGGACTCTTCAGTTCTTTGATGATCTTTTACGTAGAGTCCCACTATTTACCTAATGTTTTTGATGGATGGCTTTAGCATAAGACAACTCCAGAAGTCACTTCTGAACTTGTTGAAAGTGATTTTTTAAAAGCGATTTAAAAAAAAA
>NW_006491146.1:0-991 GCF_000325575.1 Pteropus alecto | reverse complement strand
GCATCCCCAGCTGTGCCTAAGGACTTCGGGGACACAAACCCAGCTCTTCAATTTCATTTAGCAAGGCCCCTTCCAGTGCGTTTCCAGGCCGGCTTTAGGCAGAGAGGCCCGCGGGAGAGGGAGTGAGTCTCGGGGAGCGCTCCGGCAGGTCCCCGAACCAGGGGCCCAGCGCAAGGTCCGCAGGAGGGGACGCTGGGGACGCTGCGGCCCGAGCACTCAGAGCACAGACCTGCAGCCCTTCCACACAGCACCAGTGGCATTCCCCCTTTATCTTTGCTTGGCCCAAATCCCACACCTGGGAATCCACTCCTGTGTCCTGCGGGGAGGGTCACCCAGAGGCTGAACCCTCCCCTGATCCTCCCCCGGCCTGCCCTGCTGCCCCCCAAATCTACAGGGCCACTCCGACCGCACGTGAAGAAAATAAGTCATAACACCGCTGGTCTCCCCGGGCACTGCGTGTGCGCCCCGGGCGCACTCCAAGCGACAGTACGTTCTGCGGCGGAGAGGGGCAGGCCCAGGCCTGTTCTGGAGACTCGCTCCCCACCAACCCCAGGCACCAGTCCCTCTGAGCCTCACAATCCCCCCCTGTACCCCCGAATTGCTTTGAAATCAATCTCTGGTGCCCACGGGAAGGTCCCAGCTTTTTGGCACAAGACAAGCTGAGTGAGCGCACCCTCCTCCCTCCATGGGCCAAGACCCGCTCCCACGGCTAGGGAGGGGGGCGCGCAAAGAGCTGGGTTCTCGTCCTGGAACTGCGGCCCCACGGACAGAGCAGCGGGGCGGTGGAGGGATGGAAGCGCCGAGATCCGCTGCGCTCTCGTAGAGCCGACTTCACAAACGCCCCAAGACCGGAAACTATTAGCGGGGTGTCCTCCGGCAAAAGCCTGCAACGTGGGGACAGGAGAAGAATTCATTGTTTAATTCATGCTCTTTCTGTTCTGTCTGGTTTTTAATGCGCTTGCCCTGTCTACCCAAGAAAACAAACAGACAA
>NW_006491145.1:0-991 GCF_000325575.1 Pteropus alecto | reverse complement strand
GCTGGGGTCTTGGTGGTGGAGAGGCTGTGGGACTCTGGCTGAAAGCAAGGATAGCTCGTTTTGCCTCTAAGGGTAACTGAGAAATGGACGCATTCCGGAGAAAGTCTTCCTGTAAACATGCAGCCCTAATTAGAGCTTTTGGGGACTTAGTCAACAGAAATAGGCATTTTCTTTTCAAATGCCAGGGGAATTGACCTCAGAGAATCCCTGTTAAGTAACAGTGGTGCCAGCAGGCATCTTTATGGATTTGCCTTTAGTGTTTCACCTTAGAACCTGATTCTGACTATATTGATTTCCAATAAATATTCATCACCAGTTTAAGGAAGTAGTGTTTTCTTCCTGGCTTGCTAGGAGATTTTATCAGGAAAAGATATTGAATTTTATCAGCTGCCTTTTTGGCATCTCCCTTGCCCGTGTGGGCGCACGCATGTGCGTGTGTATATGTGTGTAGGTTACGCAATTAATAAACTTTGTATTTTAGAATAGTTCTAGATCACAGAAAGGTTACGGGAGTTTGAGACAGTTTCCGCTTACCCTGCATCCATATTCTCCTGTCGTTAACATGATTATGGGACATTTGTCACAATTCATAAACAATATTGATTCATTATTATCTAAAGTCCTCCCTTCATTCCAGTTTCCTTAGCTTTTACCTAATATCCTTTTTCTGTTCCAGGATCCCACCCAGGATACCAGGTACCACAGTTAGTTGTCCTGTCTCGTTAGGCTCCTCTTGGCTGTGGCAGTTTCTCGCGTTTCTTGGTTTTGAGGAGGACTGGTCGCGTGTTTTGTAGAATGTCCTTCAGTTTCAGTTTTTCCGATGCCTTTCTCATGGTTGGCCTGGGATCCTGGGTTATTGGGAGGAAGACCACTTCCATCACATCATGTCAGGGGTACAGCCTGACTTATCACTGACGTTGATCTTGACCACCTGATGCTGGTCAGCTTTCTCCGTGTGAAGTTACCATTTCCCCCTCCCTTTGCATGCTGC
>NW_006491144.1:0-991 GCF_000325575.1 Pteropus alecto | reverse complement strand
TACCTCTGAGCTGACACTTCAGCAGTGCCTCCAACAGGCTGTTCCTTCAATCGACTTTCCCATCATTCTATTATACCAAGTTTCTGAATGGTGTTGTATGTGATATGAGTAGGGATCCCATAGTTATATGCATACTGCTGTATCCTCTTTGACGTAAAGTGCAGTTCTATACTGTTAAAGCAAACATTCTTGATATTTGTGCAAGCTGAGGCCCTGCAGACAGGAAAAGTAAACCCATGCCTATAACATATGTCTAATACTGTCAATATGAATCTTTGGCTCTGGCTCTCCTATGGTAGAAGAGGCCCAAAGTGTCGATTTAACACTAAATGACTAACTAGACTCTTCAAGGGGTGAGAACTCAGTGCTGGTGTCTGCTAAAGACACAATGAGCATTCAGGAGCAGCAGTAGCTGTTTTAGCCTCAGCAATCTGGAGCCTCCACGTTGTCAGGCCCAGGCATAGCCTCCTCCATCCCTGCTACCTTCACTAATTCACTTGTGTACCAATTGTGCCCTCAATGGGGTGGCAGGTTGCAATGACAGAAGCTGGCTGTAGTCAACTAAACAAAGTTTTAGTCTACCTGGTTGCTTAAGTGTCTTTTCTGTGTTAGACATAAGTATGTAATCCAAAGGTCCTCATACTTCTTGTCCACTCCCATATATCGATTCTCATGCTCCTATCTCAGGATTCCTTGTCCCCAGTGTAACAAATTTTCTCCTTCTATGCCTTTAGCCAACCAGCCAACCTATTCATCCCTGCCCGTGAACCCATGTATATTCTAACTTTGGGCTATTTCTCTTGCTACACAAAGTGGAGGACCAGGTATACTTTCCAAGGCTCTGCCTGTGGGGACAATATCCTCTGATCACTTCTCTTTCTACCCAAGTGGGGCAATAGTTCAAGCAAAATATCAAAACGGGTCACCAATGAACCAAACATGGGCTTTTTTTCCTTCACTAGATGACCATAAGAGATCAACCAGGGAGGTA
>NW_006491143.1:0-990 GCF_000325575.1 Pteropus alecto | reverse complement strand
ACCTAGATTGACATTCAGGGAGTTGCAGGTTAATAAGAACTCACATGATTAGGAATCTGGGGGCAGAACGTACCTGCAGAGCTCAGAGAGGTATCAAAATTTCCACATTCCACTTGTCAACTGGGGAGCAGAAGAAATGTCTATATGATGTGTCTGTAGAAATGGGCCTCAGACAGCCTCATACGATCATCTGGGAGCCATCCTTCTCTCGTGATCCTGAGACAGGAGGGTAAACCTGTGCACCAGGGAAGGTGCAAAACTGTAGTCACTTACAGTCTGTAGAGTTGCAGGAAAATTCACTGGTTTTTCACTTGTCCAGGACAGCACAGATGTGGCAGAAGAACAAGCCACAAGAGGCTTGTCTTCTTAAACAAGGGACAGCCCCGCCATCACCCATGATCAAAGGGCAAATGGGACGAAGATATCAAGCTGATACCAATATGGTAAGGACATAACTTCAGACAGCTTACTTAGCTCCACCTTAACCTTTCGGTAGTTGTTAGAGGAAACCCCGAGAAAAAGTGATGGTAGGAAAAAATACTCCTTAGTTTCTGAAACCAGGCAGAATGGAAGATTATAATAGAATTTAGTTTCGTTCTACAAGAATAAGGACATCTAGTGAAACACCTGACACTAGCAGGTAAAAATTTATACCTGATAGTATTAAATGTGAATAGCCTAAAATTGGACAGATAGAAGAGGTTAAAAAGGTCAAATCCACTAGAGATAATGATTGATTAGATGTAGGAGGTAAGAAAAAGGGAAGTGCCTAGGATGGATTTCTATTTTAATACCATGGATGTTTGGTGTTAAAGTAATTAAGACAGCAAACACACTTAACCGCACCAATTCCATTCTAATTCCAGTACAGGTGACCACTGAGCAACGTGGGGCACTAACCCTCGCACAGTCAAAATGCATGTATAGCTTTGACTCTCCCAAAACTTAATAACTAATAGCCTACTGTTGACTGGAAACCTTACTGATAAC
>NW_006491142.1:0-990 GCF_000325575.1 Pteropus alecto | reverse complement strand
TGAGAACCAGTCCCAGTTAGCAATAAGCCAACAGCCAGAAAAGGAGGGTGGCAGGGAGGGGGAACAAGCACAAAGCCTTTAGTCCTGAACCGAGTGCCCTGGGGCCCACGCTCCCCTTTCCTCGTCTGGGTGGGAATGGCGCCTGCACTGTGAGGCGAGCTCAAGGACAGAGGCTTCAGGCTCTCAGCTGCAACACGGGCCCTACTATCACTCTGTGACCTGGGGCAAGTCATCTGAGCCCCTCAGCTTGTTAGAGCTCAGGCTGTCCTAAGGGTTAAATGAGGTAATGTGTGTACAGCACACACTCTCCATACTGAAGGACCCCAGCCACCCTTAGGTGGCCTGCTGGCCTGCCCCGAGTACTACTCTCGACGCCCCCAGCAGGTCCTGAGTCCTTCTTCCCTGGGTGCCAAGAAGCCCTGGTGCTCTTGGGCTAAATAAATAGTGAACTGGTTCTAGAAACAATCTTCCCCCTGCCTGCGGGATCCTCAGGGAGGCGAACTTATAAGAACCACCTGCCAACTCCTGCCCAGAGACTCAAGGGTGGTCAGGTTCTCCAGTCAGTTTGCCTCCAAAATCCTGCAATTTTATATAAATCAAAGGCTTTCTGTTGCCACCATTGTCATGGGCCACCCCAAACACTCAGGGAACTGAGGCTGTCACCGCCACTCAAAAACACTCGACAAGAAGGGTTGGCAGCCACTGCCTCTCCGCCCCCCGGGCATCATCCCAGGAACCCGGGGACATCCAGGTGGCTGTCCCCTCCCGGGCCTGCTCGCCTCAGGGGCCACTCCATGTCAAAAGGTCACTCATTTAGAGGGAGCCTGCTCTGTACTCTCCTCAGAAGTTTGAGCAAATCTCACACTTTCTGTCTTATGTCATAAGATCCTCGGGTAAAGTCTATATTTTGGTTAATGTCTGGCATTAATTCTAAACAAACACACCTAATTTCAGGCTTTTTTTTTCACCACAGGGGGGGAAGAAAAAAAA
>NW_006491141.1:0-990 GCF_000325575.1 Pteropus alecto | reverse complement strand
AAACAAACAAACAAAACTCTTAAAATGTTTCATATGACTCAGTTTATCTTTTAACCACAGCGACCACGTTTTTAAAACACTTAAGCCTATCAGAGGGTCTACCTAACTTTTTATTATTTTTATTTTTTCTGGAGCCCTCCCTCCCAGTGTCCTCCATCTGCCTCACACAATCCGATCTGGTTGCTTTCGAAGTCTGCTGTGCAGTGTCATCCTGGGACTTCTCTGTCACTTTGCTGAGTTGGATTCTCTGTTTTCTGGCTGTTATTATGTTTTCTTTTTCCTCAGCCTAGTCTCTCATTTTTCTGCCACACCAATGGCCAGTCTCCAATGGTCCTCCATGATCCGCACTTCCTGTGGCTTTTGTCCTTGTGTAGTCCCCTCCTCCACTGAATTGGGACTGACCTACGTGGTGGATAGAACGTAATGAAAGGGGTGTGACTTCTGGGGCTAAGTTGTGAAGGGAACCTCAGCTCCTGCCTTGCTCTCTTGGATTACTTGCTCGCTCTGTGGGAAGTCACCTGCCATGTCAAGTACATACACCTGCCCTGCCCGTGATGGTGAAGGTTGTGCAAAGGTTCATTTGTCCCTAGTGTCAGCCACGGGGGAGCAGCAAAGACACCAGTTAGAGAGTCTTTCATTTCAATTTCGTACTGAGTTTATATCCTCAGATTGGTTAAACATTGAACACATGAATGCACCCTCGTTTTATACATATTTATTCATTTCTGGGCAAGTTCAGGGAGATGGTGGATCATTATATTGCCCTCAGGCACCGTTTGGCCTCACTCAGCCACTAATGGTTATCATAATTGAGTAAGCTCAGCCAATGCTCTTCCTTTTGTGACACATTCCATCGTACACATCTTTGTGAGAGATCTACTTCAGCTGCTAATGCCATTAAGACCAAGCTTATAAACAAACCTTCAAATTACCGTATCTCCAAATGTAAATCAAGATTTTCGGAAATGAAGTATTTATAATCAGAGTGCT
>NW_006491140.1:0-990 GCF_000325575.1 Pteropus alecto | reverse complement strand
CACAATTTGAGTTTGTACTAAGAGATTGCAAAGAATTTTAAATTGTGTAATGATATTTAATGTTGCTATAACTATGAGTCTATAAACTATGAGTTTATAGAGCCTAAAACCAGAGTTTCACATTTCACATTTTCAAAATTCTAGAATTCTGTAAGTAATAAAGATTAAAATATTAGTAAATTATTAACATATTAGCAATACCATTTTGCACTTCCTTGCCTATATTGTCAATCGAGGACATAAAGATGCATATATTTAATTTGATTAAACACCATAAAATATTGGAAACTAAAATTACATTTAATGCAAGGAGGGAATTCACAGCCATTATAAATTCTTCTATCTAACAAGCCTACGAAATATGGTAAATGTTATTAGATGTACATTTTTTAAAGGAAAATATTTTTCTTGTCTTAGTTGCCACTCTACCTTTGTATCTAGCTCCCACACAATGGGTACTCAAAAATATTTGTTAAATAAATAACTTAATCAATCATTAGTATTATCATCAAGATATAAAAGAGACCACTATGCCCCTTGTAAAACACCAGACATTTCATAATTAGTGGTAATGGAACTACACAGGACTCCCACTCCAATTTAGTGTCTTAAAATCCATCTTTCAAAATGGAATTGTTCACATTCATTCAACAATTCTTTGCACTTAATTATTTTACAATAATTTTCAGTTTTTAATGATTATATAACATTTCTTCAAGAATATACCGATTACATAAAACAAGGCAAATCAAGTAAGTCAAACAGGTAGTCAGATCTATTTATCTATGCTAAACTCTGAGAACCTTTAATAAGTTGCAAAATAAAAGGCAACATTTATTAATCATCTTTTTACTTTGATTCCTTAGCTTAATTCTTGGTAAATCGTTTTTTAATGCTAGGGGATGGAAATATTGTTCTAAAAATTAATGTTAAAATGATCAAATCAATACCTACTTAGGCATCTTTACTTGTCACTATTATCAAATAATT
>NW_006491139.1:0-990 GCF_000325575.1 Pteropus alecto | reverse complement strand
CCTCTTCATGGCTGAGTGATGTCCCGCTGCACAGGTCGGCCACACTCTCCTTGTCCACCTGCTGCAGTGAACATGAGTGTGCAAATGTCTTCCCAAGACCCCGCTTTTAATTCTTTTGGGAGACTACCCAGAGTGGAATCGTGGGTCGTGAGTTCTGTTCTCAGCTCTTTGACGACCATCCACACGTCGTCCACAGCGGCTGCCCCGTCTTACAGTCCCTCCGCAGCCCGCCCGGGCTCCCGCCCACCACGTTCTCACCGAGGCTGGTGCCCCACTTCCTGAGAGTGGCCGCCCTGTGCCCGCGGGGCCAGTCATCTTCGTGGTAGAGTTTGCATCTTTCTAATGGGTAGAGACCTTGAGCATCTTTTCATGTGCCTGCGGCCATCTGCGCGTCTTCTTGGAGAACTGTCTAATCAGATCCTTTGCCCGTCTTTAAGTGGGTTCCTTTTTTTCCCTGTTGTTGATTTGTAGGAGGTCTTTATGTATTTCGATTACCAACTTCTTATCAGACTTATGATTTGTAATTATTTTCCCCTGTTCTACAGGTTCCCCTCTTACTGTATGTTCCTTTGTGCAAAGGTTTTTAAGCTTGACGTACTGCCATTTGCCTGTTTTTGCAGGAGCGGGCCAGTGTTCATGCTTGAATAAGAGCAGATTGTAAAAGGCCGAGGATGGCAGGGAATGGAGGTGGGGAAGTCATCCTTATAGGAATCTGGTGCTGCTTGTCCTCCTCTGAGGGGCAGGGCCACCTTCCCCGTCCTGCCTGTCCCCATCCCCAGCTGCCTGTCCAAGTCCCAGAAACAAACCAGCTTGGGTGAGTCCATGGCAAGTGGGACCATTAGGTTACGCGTAGAGTTTCTTCAAAGAGAATAACCGAGATTCAGCCCAAAGCTGCAAGGACTATTTGGATTGCTCCGTTGGTCCAGGATCCTGTGTGAGGGTGGTGTTTCGGGCGCAGAACTGTGTTAGAATCAGTCTTCAGTTTAAATA
>NW_006491138.1:0-990 GCF_000325575.1 Pteropus alecto | reverse complement strand
GACCTTGAACACCTGGCTGAGATAGCATTTGTCACTATTCCATTTATATATATATAAATGGAATAGGCTAACAATAGGGAAAATGAGGTTCTGGGTACAAGGGAACTCTCTGCCACACTTTCTCAAGTTTTCCTGCAAATCTAAAACTTTTCTAAGAATGAAGTCTATGAAAAAATAAGAGCAAAAAGATACCCAAGGGCTGGACACCCTGGCGGTCTCCCCACCTGTCAACATCGGCTCCAGGGCTTCACCGTGCTCTGACCAGCTGTATGCTTTCCTATACTGGCACTGGTAATGCCCCGAAGTGTCTGTATCCATGTGATTAATGATGAATTTAGTAGTCTTCTGAAATTCTCATTGCTTTCCCACCACTTTGTACATTTAGTTTTCCAGGATCTCTTGTTGGTACAGGTAAGATTCAGGTGTTCCACAGCATGAGATCTACAGACTCATTCTAGGGAATCACGGAACCGGGAGAAGTAGATATGTTAGGAATAGGAAGGTCCCCTGGAAGAAAATAAGGCCTAGACTCAGGTGGCCTGTCATGGAGAAACCATACTTCTTTCCTTCTCTTTTGGGGGAACACAGATAAATAAAGGTATGAAGGATCTATAATTTCTTCTTTTAAAAAATAGTTTCTTAAATACTTTTTTGGGGGCATATTTTCTAATGTGTTAAAATATCTATATTTAAAATTGACAATTTTAACCACTTTAAATGTATAACTTAGTGCCGTTAATTGCATTCATCATATTGTTTAACAATCACCACTCCAAACAAGACTCTAAATGTAAACTCAATAACTATTAAGCAATAACTCCCCATTCTTGCTTTCCTCAACATCTTGTAAACTAAACTTCTATTCTACTTTCTGTCTTTATGAATTTCCTTGTTCTATGTATCTCATATTAGTGGAATAATACATTTGTCTTTTTGTGTCTGGCTTACTTCACTGAGCATAATGTCCTCAAGGTTCATCCACATTGTAGC
>NW_006491137.1:0-990 GCF_000325575.1 Pteropus alecto | reverse complement strand
TACCCCTCCCCGACAACCACAAAGAGCACCTTTAAGTCCCCACTTGCAAGTTCTTCAAGTTATTCTCTCACATGGAACTGAGTCAGAAGTTATGTGATCCACCTGGAAGTATTATATCATCTGTATTTTATCAAAAAGATCAAATTGGTGTATTGTCAATATGAAATCAGCAATAGGTTGTGGAGTATGCTCCAGAAGATTCATTAAGTGACCATTAAGTATGTTCAAATGGAAGAACTACATCAATTTGACAGTAATAATCACCAGCTTGAATTTGGGTAACTTCATCATGGCCAAAAGATCATCTATATTCCAGCTACGATTAAATAACAAAGGCCAGATTTATCTTCTCACATAAACAACTCAAAAACTAGACTAAATATATAAACCAGTGGATTTCAGATATTGGATCCTAACAAGTACAGGTTAGAGATCTTTGAGAAAGGGGAAACAAAGAAGTGATCTTTATAATTGCTCCAGCGTACAGCCTGAAGAAAGTATCCTAGCTGTGGCAAAGAAAGTTGGATCCCATACAGAGTCCTATGGTCTCTATGAGTAGAGAAGATAAGAGTTAAAAATGTGGGGAGCCCATAAAGTCTAGAATTTGCAGAGCAAGTACCAGAGCACAGAAAACTGCAAAGAAAGCTCCAGAGATTTGCAAAGTTTTTATCTTGAGTTTTTTTTACTGAGGCCTGATAACTGCATTAATATAATGAAATTACCTGAGGCTGGGGAAAGCACTGCCAGTCAGGAGCAGGTGGAAAAGCCTCAGAGATCAAACAAGGCTAGGAGATGTTCACGTTCCCACTAGCCACAGTAGAAATCCTTGGTAATGCCTGGGATAATAGAGAAAGAACCAAGAAAATTATAGTCTCAGTACTGGGGAAAATTAGCCCTAGCATAAAAACCACGTAAAAAAGCTAAAAGCCAACAATAGAAAAAATAAAAATATTTCCAAGTAACTTAACTGCATCCCAGAATAAAATTCAA
>NW_006491136.1:0-990 GCF_000325575.1 Pteropus alecto | reverse complement strand
AAAATGTATCCGTTGTCATCCGTCACATCCCCGTTCCTCTGTGTGGGAGAGATCGCAGAGTCCCGTCGTCATTATTTAAAAATGCAAAGCCTCCGGTGAGACTTTCTCAGCCTGTGACCCACCCGTCCTTCCCCAGACCCCCGCCTCCTCTGGGGGGAATGTCTCCCCACTCCTCTGGTGTGTCCCTCGTGGAGAAAAACGGGGAGAAGGTGGCGCAAATTCGATATTCCAGCTTATTAAGTCACGGGTTATATTTAAATTGCACCGGTGAATAAAATCTAAGGCTCAACAGTGTGAGCGCTTGTACAACTGATTGAGAAAAAGAAGTTACCGGAAGCTGATGACACTATTGTTAGAGTGATGCTTTTTAGCTTCCGCAGAGATTCCGAAGGTTTTAATCATCCCCGATGGACTTCTCGCTCTGTCTTCCCGTCGGCACCGCAGAAAAGAGTCACCGGTCTAGAAATCACAAGTCTCGTCGTTGGTGTGTGTGTCTTCTAGTGACCTAAATAAAAATGCTTGGCATTTCTGCATTTCCTGAAACGGCGTTCCTTTCCGGAGTACGCTGGCGGCAGGACGTGGTGCCTCGGTGGGTGGTAGGGAATGAAACCTATGCCCGGTGGCTTCGATTTTTCTTTTTCTTATTCTGTTTCTTTTTAATTTACTTTTTCCTTTATTCCCCTTCCCTACCCCGTCCCCTTCAGCAAGCATCAGCTGGCTCTCTATATCTGCGCATCTGTTTCCGTGTATTCATTCATTTTGCTTTTCGGGTTCCACATATAATCGAGCTCAGACGGTATCTGCCTCTCTCTGTCTGACTTATTTCACTGAGCATAACGCCCTCCAGACCCATCCATGTCATTGCAAATGTCAAGATCGCGTTCCTTTTCACGACTGAGTAATATTCCATCGTGCGTAGCACCTCTTTTCCATCCGGTTCTCTGTCGATGGGCACTTAGGTGGCTTCCATATCTTGGCCATTGTAAATAA
>NW_006491135.1:0-989 GCF_000325575.1 Pteropus alecto | reverse complement strand
TGAAAACATGCTAAGTGAAATAAGCCAAACACAAAAGGGCACACCGCATGTGATTCCACTTGTATGAAGTATTCAGACAGTGTATTTCTGGAAGGATGAAAAGCAGATTGGTGGTTACTTGGGGCATTAGGGGAGAGAGAGTAGGGGATGATTGCTACAGGGTTTCCTTTGGGGTGAAGAAAATATAAAATTAACAGTGGTGATGGTCATAAATATCTGTGAGTATGCTAAAAACCATTACATTGTTATTCAAGTGGATAAATTATATGGCTTGCAAACTATTTTAAGAAAGCTGTTTAAAAAATGTCTGTATTTAAGCCTTCCCTTACAGTTTCAGAATACTTTTAAAATAGTGATTTAGAAGTTTGAAAGAAAAATTGCTGAAAATGTTTCTTTCAATGTATCGTCAGTATATCTAAAATGCTGCCCATCTTGTCATATATGTAAAAGTAAAGCATTGCCAAAGTTACACTAAGCATTAAAATTATAATATCCTAACACAGTCTTACATGTTCATCTGTTAGTATACAACTCCTTTGTTTTAATGAAAATATATGCTGAACAGGTGCATCTGAGCTTTGCCTTGCATTAGTTTATGGAGTTCAGTTGCTTTAGTAGAGCCCAAAGAATCACGCACAGGCCCAAATGAAAACACAGAAGGTCTATTCAGAGCCCAGACTTTGCTGATCAATAACATGTATATAAAACATCCAGCTACATACACGCAGAGGTGCCAGAGGGCAGCCTACTTTAAGATTTGAGTAAAAACAGATTAGCAGCAATAATTAATATTTTGGAAGGAGTGCCCAAAGAGTTAAAATTTTTAAATGTTTGACAGTGTTCATTTTTTGGAGAAAGGATTCGCATACCATAAAATTTACCCTTTTTTAAATGTACAGTGTGTTTTTTAGTATATTCACTAAGTTCAATATTGCACACCTTCACTCCTGTTTAATTTCAGAACACTTTCATCACCTGGAAAAGAAACT
>NW_006491134.1:0-990 GCF_000325575.1 Pteropus alecto | reverse complement strand
TTGTTCTTTATCCTATAAAAGCTTCCTGCCTTCTCTCCTATTTTGCCCTTCTCTGAAAGGAGACTGTCCACTTTATAAAGTGATAACGTTCGTATCACCTGGATTGTCCCCTTTAATCACTATTGAACACTGCAAAGTGCCCCCTATCCTGGACACTGCGGGAGAAAAGCTGGGTAGTCACTTTGTTTCTGTGTCCTTGGTCAGGATTTAGCACTTGTCGCTAACTAGAACAATCTGTCTTTACCTGCTGGGGACACAGGTACACTTCCCAAAGTGACAGCTCATCTTTGCTCTTAGGAAGTGCCTCTTCGCCCTGGGCACAAAGGAGTCCCCAGTGTCCCTTCGCCATCTCTGCTCTCTCACAGCATGAGGGCCCTGCTCTTTCCAAGAACTGGCTGTCAGAGCTGAGGACCACACAACCCAGCTGCACAGATCACAAGACAAACATACTCATCAAATGTCAGACTGGCCCAATCTTTGAATTGAAGAATGACTTGTGGTGTGTTTTGCTGGGAGAAAGAAGAAGAAATAGAAAAGAGAAAGAAGGAACAAAATAGTCGAAAGATATATGATGGTCAAGAACTCTTCTTAGGCAGGCAAGAGACCACTTTGGGGGCGCCGTTCCTTGACACAGGTCATCCCAGTGGGCAGGAATCCCCCACTCACACCCCTGACCTGGGATTCCTTCCTGCGCCAGCCCAGGCTTTCACCATGCGTCCAGCCAAGCTCCTCAGCACACCACATGCTACACTTGGCTGAAAGCTAAGCTTGGGTTTATTCCAGCCCAGCTCAGCTCTTTCTCTGTCTTCTCCCTCAACATGGAAAACAGCTATTAAAATAAACAGCGGGGCTCTCGGCCACACACACCCTTGTTAACTCCCGTGATTAACCACGAAGGAGCCAATAAAGAATAACCCTGCGATTAATTGATTAATGTGGATCTCCCACTCCTGAGTCTGAGCTGTCCAGCTCATCAAGGCCACGGTGAAG
>NW_006491133.1:0-990 GCF_000325575.1 Pteropus alecto | reverse complement strand
AAAAAAAAAAAAAAAAGGCGGAAAATGAAAACAGCGTTCAGCGTTGGTTCTGCAGCTAGCCCTTATAGAGGCAGCGTGCACCCGGAGAGGGGCGGCCCCGCCAGGTCCCTCCCCTGGGACTATACTCAGCATCTCGGCATCCCGCCCAGAGCTTCGAGCTAGGTCTGAGCATCTTTATCTCGATTTACTTTGTTGGTTTATTTTGTGCATCCGTTAGCAAGGTATCCAAAAAAACCTAAGAGAGCTCATAAGGGTGTTATGTTTAGCATAAAACTGGACATAATTAAGGGTTTCAGTTGTAGCAAATGAAATAAAGACATTGTTTGTGTGTTGAATTTGAGGTTGGGGAATGCTCAGAATTTTTTCCATATAAATTAACGGCAATTGCTTCTTCACTTTATGTCATTTTGGCTTACAAAAGTTTTCATAGAAACGCTCTGCTTTCAGGTAGCGGGGGAATTCTGTCATCTCCTTCCACTCTGGGGTTATCTCAGTCACACTGCTTCTCTGGTTGCTGTGACCGTTTGTTTGATCGCTTAGAAAGTGACCTATGACATAATTTTCTGGGATGGTCAATGCAAAGTGACTTGTCCCATAATACTTAGAAGTACATATATGCTTGTCAGAATAAATATCCCAATCTGGGCTTAGGAAACCTGAGTCACTAAACTCACACTGGACCTATGACTTGCTCAAACACAGCCTGCATCCTGCCATCCGGTTGTCATTTTTCCCTGTCCTACCTGATCCATGCAGCCAGTCCCTTGACCTCACTCCCCAGAGCACGCAGGTTTCAAACTGCCAATTAAAACTGGCAGCCACTGTGTCTCACGTGCATCTCAAAGGTATTTTATACCCAGAATGACACATTTTCTCTCTCAGACTTGTGTTGTAATCCATTAAGTTTCACAAATCAGAAAACTAGCAGTTATCCTAGAATCCATTTCTCCCTTTGCTTTCAAGCCAAACCCAGCCAACTCACAGTAGTCT
>NW_006491132.1:0-989 GCF_000325575.1 Pteropus alecto | reverse complement strand
CAGCGTGCACTTCTGTGCAATGCCCGATTTCTGTTTCTGTGTCTCCCATCAGTCGAATGGCTGCACAGTGACTCTGGCATCTCTTACCTGATCCTGAACTAGAAAGTGTCTTTTCATTCTGGTTACACAGAGGTCTCATGCCACCAGAGGTCCTGTTTCAGGACTGTGGAAGTGACAGGTGCTCCGTGGTCACTCTGAGCCACGCACGCTGCGTAGTGCAGGCCCACTAACAAGACTCCTTTCCTTCCATCACAGACTTTGGGAGGAAAGACTCACCTTTAAGGTTAATGAATAGGATATGAAGGACAGTGATATCACTTTTCAGAATTTCCCATCCTTTCTAAATGCAAGTGTGAGCCTAGGTGCTTAATTCCATACAGATTTATTTTTTGTAGGACTTCTCTTTGTGTAATATTAACCTAAGTGATATCTTTAGATGATGTGAGTGAACATAAAGTGAGAAAACAATATTCTGAAATGTTTGTACTGACAGTAACACTCAAAATCTATTCTCTTCTAGCTACTGAAATACACTTAACTCATTTTTCCCCTGTATTAAAATGTTTTTTTAAACACCCTTCTGCTTGTGAGTCCTGACTCAGTCCTGCTTCATGTTTTTGATATAACTTTTGCTCACAATTTCTGAGTGTACTTGGTGAGAAAGGCATTTAGTCACTGGCGACCTGTCATGTGCAGTAGACAATGTTACTTCCTTGTTGCTGTTTGCAGTGAGGATAGAAGAAATTAGAGACACAAGAAAGCAAGAGCTGCCCTTGAGAACAGCTCAGAACGTGGAGAAAAATCCTGCCTTCAACAGAATGCCCCTTCCCACCGCCCTCTGCGTCTGCAGCTGGGGTTGATCTCTGTGCTTTGTGGGTTTATAGCACCCCCGGTGTCCTGAGCATCCCTTGTTTCCTGAGTGCCACCTGGTGTCCGGATCCCCTGGGAACTTAGTGCCCCCTCTCCTCTCCCTCAGGGAGGTTTGTGAC
>NW_006491131.1:0-989 GCF_000325575.1 Pteropus alecto | reverse complement strand
CTGTTGTGTTTCTCAAAATCTTTCTAGGCTCCACCCACTGGATCTGAAGCCACTCCCACATTTTTAGGCATTTGTTACAGTAGCACCCCATCCTTGGTACCCAAATATATATTAGTTCGCTATTGCTGCATAACAAATTACCCCCAAGTTTAGCAGTTTAAAACTGTATGCCTAGAAAAAGGACAAATTTCTTATCTCATAGTTTCTAAGGGTCAGGATCCTGGGTGTGGCTTGGCTGGGTCCTCCGGCTCAGGGTCTCCCACAGGCTGTAACTAATGTGTCAGCTGGGCTGTGTTCTCCTATGAAGGCTCGACTGGGGAAGAATCCACTCCCGAGCTCATTCAGGTGGCAGGATTCATTCAGTTCTTTGATGCCTGTTGGATTACGTGTCTTTGTTCCTTATGAGCTCTTAGCCAGAGGCCTTCTCAGTTCTTTACCACCTGAGCCTCTCCATAGGACAGCTCAAAACATGGCAGCGGCTTCCATCACAACCAGCAAGCCAAGGACAACCAGAGAAAGAGGACAGAAGTTACTAACCTGATCTTGAAAGTGACATTGTCTCACTTCGGTCACACCGTTTTGATCAGAAGCAGGTCACTAGGTCTGGCCCACACTCAGGGGGGAGTGTTTTGCATGGTGCATGAATACCAAGGGGTTAGGGATCATAGGCAGTCATATCAGAAGCTACTTAATCACAAAACATTTACTAAGTGTCAAAATTAATAGGGCGTTTTGCTTGGCAATTTTTCAAGAGAATAAAATTAACCCAGTTCTTAAACTGCTCGTAATTTACCTGCAGAACAGCTTGCTGTGTGACCTGAGACAAGTCACTCTCCCTCTCTGGGCCTCAGTTTCTTTATTTATAAAACGAAGGGGGTTGGATTAGTTAATCTCAAAAGTCCCTTCCAGCTCTGACTTGCTGCTTCTATGCTTCTCTTATTACAAAGATACTTACCACTAGGTCTAGGGACTAAACATCTGTTACACAA
>NW_006491130.1:0-989 GCF_000325575.1 Pteropus alecto | reverse complement strand
AAAAATTATACACACTTTTTTTTTTTTTGGTAAAAGCTTTTATCTGTGTATATAATTTTCATGCCATGCAATTCATGACCTGAAAGTGTACAATTTGATGGCTTTTAGTATATTTATAGATATGGGCAGACATCACCACAATCAATTTCGGGGCATATTCATCACTCCGAAAAGAAACCCCAGGCCCCTCAGCCTTCACCCCGAGTTCTCTATCACCCGCCTCCCTTCTGTCTCTACAGACTTGCCCTGACCCCGACAATTCATATAAATGAGATTCAGCCCTGTGCGGTCTCACTGAGCATTGTGCCCCCAAGGTCCGTCCACATTGCAGCAAGGACAGCGCCTCCCTCGTTTTTGTGGCCAAGTGATGGTCCAGCGTGCAGATGGCCGCACCTTCTCTGGCCCTTCGTAGTCGAGCGCTGGGTTGTTTGCACCGTCGGCCGTCACGAAGGATGCCGGTGTGAACACCCTCCCGTCAGACGCCGTGCCGGGTGCTGTCCCCTCACCCCTGCCCTGCGCCCCAGGCCTGGCCGCTGGGCTGAATCGACGCCCTTCAGGGCTCTGCACCCTTGTGGGGTTCGGCCCGAGGGCCCGGCCAGAGATCCAGGGGAAGAAGAGCCATCAAGATGCTCCCTGTCCCCTCCCTGAGGGGTCCCGTCCGCGGGCCTCTCTACACGCACCCTCCCTCCCTCTCGCTCACCTTCTGCCTAAACGACACGTGAACTGGAAGGTTCTGTCCTGACGCTGCTTTGCTCCCATGTCTTTCTCCACACGGCCAGGAGACGGGTTCCTCTCTGCTGCAGCGGGCGGTGCAGGGTGTGACCGCGGACACGGCACCGTCCCCTGAGCCCTGCCCGGCACGCCTCCCTCCCACGGACGCTGGGAGAGCCGAGACGGCCCGGCTTCCCCTAGCAACCACCGTCCGTGAAGCGCACGTGGCCTCTGCGTCCCCGGATTAAACGCCCGTTTTACGAAAGGCCGGGTTGCCA
>NW_006491129.1:0-989 GCF_000325575.1 Pteropus alecto | reverse complement strand
CTCTGCCACGAACTAGCTGTGTGACCTTAAAAACCTTCCCCACCCAACCAACTCTGTCTTAAACTTATTTATAACAGAACAGCAGCGTTAAACTGAATCAGTCTCTTTGGTTGCTTCCGGCTATGAAATCTTTTGATTCTTCCAGAGTCCATAGGGTCTAGAGTTCTTATGAAGCCGTGGATCAATATAAACTCATATTCGTGCGAGCAAGCACATACATGCACATGCACACACACGCATGTACACACACATGCCCACAAACCCACACCTTCCCGGCAGGTAACATAGATTTTTAATCCAGAAAGAAATTAATATCTGCTCCATAACAACATTCTGATAATCCATTACCCTGCAAACCAGCAAAACAAAACACAAAAAGTCTCCTAGCAAAAATTCCGGCCTTATCAGAAAAACTGCATTACGTCTTATCAGCAACACCCCATCAGGGCTGATGTGAAAAGTCACAGAACCCACCATGCAAACACACATCGCTCAAGCTCCCTGGCAGCAGTCAAAAACAGAAAGGCTGCTTTGCTGAGCAAAAGCATTTCAAGCATTTACATTGGTTTCAATTAATTCAAGGAGCAGAGTTTCCTCTCTTTTGTTCCCCTAAGATTTTGAAAGTTTAACAGCAAGCAGGGCAAAGGAAGGTAGTTTATAATCACTGAGTTCTCCGTTCTCTGGATATTTGACAGTGAATCTCACAGACAAACAGCTCATCACTAAAACATTTTTTAAAGTAGCTAGAATCCTTCACTATTTCTCCTTACACAACTGCCAGCTGCACAGACAGCTCTGTTAAGTCCTCGCGATGCCTACTCAACGCTGAGCAAAACTAGTTTCGTCTTAGAGTCACCAAATTCTCTCAGAAACATTGCCAAAAGTCTTGCTTTTCTTACCACTTGTATGATCTTTGCTGTATGTATAATATATCACTGGTATTATTTACTTAATACTTCTATTTAAGCCCATTCACATTTTTTTTTTTT
>NW_006491128.1:0-989 GCF_000325575.1 Pteropus alecto | reverse complement strand
GTTTTTTAACATGGCAAGTAGAATTAATATTTAAATAGACAAAACAGGCCCAAGGTAGCCAAATGACTTTTTAAAAGAGATTGATGTTGAGTGAATTTCCTATCAGCTACATATTATAAAGTTATATAAACAAACACAAGTTTAGAAAAATTGATTATTTGACTAACACATAACTCAGAACTAAACTCAGACATAAATGAAAACTCAATATTGGAAAAGTTGAAATACTTGATGAATGGTGCTTAGACAATTGTTTATCTACATTAGAACAAAAATTAAACATAACTTTTCATCATTGTACACAAAAGTTAATGTTCAATGGGTTAAATTTGAAAATAAAAAAACACAACATTTGAAATGTTTAGAAGAAATATAGAATGATATTTTCCTGGCTATATGATAGCAAATGACTTGTTAAGTAAGACATACAAGTGCTAAACATGCTCATAAAGACAGATATCTGACTTTCTTGAGAAGTTTCTATTTGTCAAATAAAATGAGATGTGTAAAAGAGAGAACTTTGAAATATAATGAATTAGTACACAGGATTCTTAAAGAACTCCAAGAAATGAATAACAACAGAAAGGAATTCGAGCCAAGTAGAAAAACAGAGCAAAAGACATGAATACACATTTCATAGAAGATATTAAAAAATAAATATCCAATATCCATGAAAATATGCTCAACTTCAAGTTATTAGAATTGCAAAATAAAGCCACAATGAAGTCATAGTCATATACTCATTAGATTTGCAAAAATATCAAATATCTGATGATATCAAATGTTGGGAGGGATGAGACAGAGCTGTTACACACTGCTCACAGGTGTGTAACTGATAATATGACTTGAGGAGAAAATTGTAACCATCTGTAAAAGTGAACATGTAAACAGGTGTACATAAAAGAGTCTTTCAGTACATCCTCAGCAACACTCTGAGCCATATCGAAATCTTGAAGCAACACAAACGACCACTGACTGATTGGATATAT
>NW_006491127.1:0-989 GCF_000325575.1 Pteropus alecto | reverse complement strand
CCAAGCCCATCAGTGAGGTGCTGTCAGAAATGACAGAAGACACTGTGGACTATAGTTTTGAAGCTATTGGGCATCTCGAAACGATGGTAAGAGCCAAGTTTAGGGGAGCTACACAATACCCAAGCTATTTGATCGTGCAAGGTAAAACTCATTTTGTATAGCTTTATTAACAACCAACTATAGAAATACATGTTAGGCAAAAACTGGTAACCATGAAGCAATTTTGCCTAAAAAGTCAAAAGCTTATGAGCAGGTCTGCATGACCAAAGTTAAGTATCACGTCGCACCACTCTCGCTTGACCAGAGTGCAAGGCAGCCAACCTCTAGACAAATTTTTGTGTTCTCTTCCTTGTATATGTGGATTTCTTGGCAAAGGTGAATCCATCTCTTATACTTTAGCAAGCTAAACAGCACAAAGCAACTCCCTGAGGAGAGATAAGGAAGAGACCTAGGTGGAAAAGGGACCATTCCAAATTTGGCATCTCTTCCCCCAAACCCATGATGTATCCAACGTCTTACTCTTTAAACCTTAGCTGAGTTTTTCCTTATGTGAATTCCCTTAGAATAGGAACCTTCGACTTTCTCAAACATGCCTGCACTGTGGCAGCCATGTAGGTCTGAGAAATAGGTCCAGACCCTGGGTAAGAAAGCCCCAGCCTGGGCTAAGGTAAGGAACCTTGGAAATATGGGACAAAGTCTGTCTTGCTCATGGTCAAGTAGCAGATTCAATTCACTCCAATACTTTTGATAATTTATCAATAATTTGTCGTTAATTTACCATTGTAATTTTTTTCTAGTGCCACTTAGAATTATTCCGTACCAAAAAATAGTATTCTAGGTTCTATGTTTACAGAACCAATCTGCAATATTGGATATATTGTTAGGGCCTGTGGATTTACAGGTGATATACTGATGAACATTGATCTCTGAAAAATTCCAACATCCATTGCTACAATCTAGCAACTGTTCAAAACTTTTAATGAAAAAAA
>NW_006491126.1:0-989 GCF_000325575.1 Pteropus alecto | reverse complement strand
AGCCCAGGCAGCTTGCACTGCAGCTGGTACTCTGGCGCCTCAGCCTTGCCCGGGTCCCAGCCTCGACAGGGTCCCAGCCCCTCCAGAGTCCCAGCCCCGCCACCTCGCCGCCATCCCACAGGCATGCAGGGAGCCTGGGTGCTGCTGCTGCTGCTGGGCCTGGGGCTACGGCTCTCCCTCGGCGTCATCCCAGGTAACGAGGTGCCGCCCAGCCGCTCCCCACACACACGGTGCTCCCCCAGGCTGACCCGATCCCCTCTCCCCTCGGCCAGTTGAGGAGGAAGACCCAGCCTTCTGGAACCGCCAGGCAGCCCAGGCCCTAGACGCTGCCAAGAAGCTGCAACCCATCCAGACGGCCGCCAAGAACCTCGTTATCTTCTTGGGGGACGGTGAGTGTGCAGGGCCTGTCCAGCCCACAGTCCCCACAGGCCTGGCACCAAGGCCGCCGTGAGTGCAGGCCAGCACAGCGGACTCGCACCTGATGAGGTTCTGCTCCTTCAGGTATGGGGGTGTCCACAGTGACGACGGCTCGAATCCTGAAGGGGCAGGAAAACGACAAGCTGGGACCTGAGACCCCCCTGGCCATGGACGGGTTCCCATACCTGGCTCTGTCCAAGGTAAGGGCTGGGGGCCCCAGGGAGCCCCATAGCACAGGATGTGGTGGGCGCGACTAGGCACTATGGCTGGAGGTCTGGGGCCTGAGTTAGCAGCCCAGGGACTGTCCTCGATCTGGGTGTCTGACCACAGTGGAGCTGAGGGCACCTCTGTCCTCAGACGTACAACGTGGACAGAAACGTGCCAGACAGTGCAGGCACAGCCACGGCCTACCTGTGCGGGGTCAAGACCAACTACATGACCATTGGCGTGAGCGCAGCAGCCCGCTTTAACCAGTGCAACAGCACGTGGGGCAACGAGGTCATCTCCGTGATGAACCGGGCCAAGAAAGCAGGTGGGCTTTGGGCCTCCTTAGCGGGCAGGGGTCAGGCTCA
>NW_006491125.1:0-989 GCF_000325575.1 Pteropus alecto | reverse complement strand
TTTTCCAGTTTTCAATATAATTCCCACCCAACATATGTGAGGAATAATGGGCACTTGATTTTGTTTCAGAGCCTAAGCTTCTGAGGGGTCTAGGGCTGTGTTTTGGATAAGAGTTGAGTATTCTCCAAAAGCCAGCTTCCTTCTCCCAAATCTCTCCTTTGCAAATCCAAACAGCCTACCCTGCTTTCTTTGTACTTGATGCCTGGGGTGTGTATGACATTACAAAGTGGTGGTGGAGATCATTTCTCCTGCTCCCTACCATTATCACAATGGCTCGGCCACCTAGCAGCTCTGTTTACGTCAAGTGCCCTGTGCTAGTTCATCAGGGAACTGCATCCCACTCCTCAAATCAGTCAGGGACCAGGAAAACAGAAATTAAGTATGAAGCAGGAGGGCTGGAGCCAGGAAAGGAGAGGCCAGGTGTGGATGGATGGCAGGCGGAGGGAGGTGGCAGGCGGGGGTGCACCATCTCCCCAGCATCCCGTGGAGCCTGCCGTGTCTCATATTTGCATGAGAGCCTTTGCCCAGGAAGAGCAAATTGGAGTATCAAGTTGGAGCCAGGCACAAAACGACAAACCTCTCCCCAGAGAGGCCATTAAGAGGTAAACTGGGCAAAATTCTTTCCACCACAATTTCACTAGAAGCAGGGAATGTATGCCATCATTTTTCTCAAACGCAGAGTCAGAGGGGCCTCATTAAACTCACTTACACGCCCTCCAAGTGCACTTGGAACAACAGAGATGTGGTCAGAGGGGAAACACCTCTTGGTAGCGACCCGAGGCTCAAAAATCAGCAGACTAGATGGTCCCTGATCTTGCAGCTGTCCCTTTCTCCTAAGTGACCTTGGTGGGAGACCTCAAGATTTCAGCCCTCATGCTAAGTAAAAGTCTCCAAATAACCCCAAAGAAAATTCTAGTTCTGCTTGTTCTCTAACCCTTGGAGAACATATCACCCTACCTTCCAAAAGGCATCCCCATGCACCTGACACA
>NW_006491124.1:0-989 GCF_000325575.1 Pteropus alecto | reverse complement strand
TGCCTGGCCTTGAAGCTTACAGCCCAGCCAGGGGAACACATACACATGCACCTCTGTAAGTTCAATGACAAAAAAGAATATTTACAAAGGTAAAATGTGTTGCGACAAAGACAAATGGGACATGGAGTTAGTGGGTAACTGGGAAGACCCACTAAGGTGGGGATGCCAGGGAAGACCTCTGAGACGAAGTGACCTTTAAGCTGAGACCAGGCGGGTGAGTAAGAGCCAGTCATGAGAAGGGCTGTGAGAGGAGAGGGAAGAACCTGTGCAATGTCTCTTAGGAAGGAAAACATTTGGCGGGTTGGAGGAATTGAGAAGGGGTCAGTACTAGAAAAGAAGATGCGGGGAGCACAGTTGGAGAGGTCAGCTGGAGCCAATCATGCAGGGCCTGGTAGATAAAGAGTTGGATATAACTGAATACCTGCCCTCCTCCCCCAACACACGCACACACAAAGAGTGGTTTATACAAGATAAAAGTTTATCCTTTCTCTCTCTTATGAAAGGAGTCTTATGGTAGAAAATCCAGGATAATCTGGAACCCAGTCTCCTATTGATTCATTTATTTATTCAACTATTTTTTGCCTCTGCTATCCTATTGTATGGCTTCCATCCTGAAGGTTACATGATAGCCTACAACATCCTTGTAGACTAGAAGAAGAGAGAAAGTCAAAAGGACAAAATAGGGACCTCCTCCCAGCTGATCAGTTTCCTTAAGTCGTCTTCCTAGAAGCCCCACATAGCACTCCCACTTAGAGCCAGTGGGCCAGCACTTAGTGCCATGGCCTTCATCAGTAAGAGAGAGTGTAAGCTTTTATTTTGGGTGGAGAACAATCAACTAAATATCATATCCCCTTTACTCAAGGGGAAGGGAAAATTGATGTTGGGCAGACAACCAATAACCTGTGCTACAATGGGAGGCTGCTGAAGTGTTTAAAACAATGAAACAACGTAATGCTTTATAAAGGGACATTCTGGCTCCTGGTGGAAAA
>NW_006491123.1:0-989 GCF_000325575.1 Pteropus alecto | reverse complement strand
GCACTGTTCCAGCGGCCGCTGCTAGCGCTCCTGCTGCGGAGCGGGCCTTGGCTGTGCCCTCACTCGGGGGCTGTCGCATGGACGCCTCTCGTTTCTGCCGGCAGCTTCCCCCATCACCCTCGTTTTACAGAAGTTGTTTGCCGTGTTCCACGTGTCACTCTGTCCTCGCTGATATTCCGGGTACCTAGAGACTCACGTGTCTCTGTGCGACTGGCTCATTCCTGCAGGCTCAGGTGGTTTCAAAAAAATGTGTTTTTTATTTTATTTTATTCTTTTATTTTTTTAAGAGCGGAAGCTCTGCTTTGAGGCAAACTGAAGTCACCCAGCGTGGTGTCCACTCGAATCCGTTGTTAAACTGCAAGACGTTTGACCTCGCCATTTTGACCCCTCCGTTTCGACATTAAGGACGCTTGCTCCTGCTCTCATGACCCTGAGAGCATTTTGAATCCAAGACTTTTAATTATTATTATATCAACTCAGATGGACTTTCCAGCCAGGGAGTGTTTTCCGGAGCGAATTCCATTAAGCCAACTTAATCCCTTGATCAATTTTCTCCATAGCACCATTAAACCATTTCCAAAAATGTTAACTCTACTGAAATTATTTTCATATGGATCAATTCTTTTCCATTTAAAATTTGAAACAAAATTTGATGTATTGATTAAGTATTGCCCGTATCAAATTTTATTGATCCTGGCTTCTACTTTGTGTAATAGTCATTTTTTCTATCAAGCCCATTTTTTTCTTGGGTCAAAATGTGCAGATCTAAATTTTATGAAAAATTAAGAGTGTTTCTTCTGTCCGTTTGTGGTCAATAACAAGGTTTATTGTATGCAGTCTTATTTAGCTTAGTTTTATTTAGCATTGATTACTTATAGCGGTAATTTAAAAAATCGACCCATCACGCATTGAACTAAAATAGTGATGCTTTGTATTTATTTCTTATTTATGGAAAATTGTGAAAAATTTTCTATGTGCATGCACATGTG
>NW_006491122.1:0-989 GCF_000325575.1 Pteropus alecto | reverse complement strand
TCTCCCTCTGTGCGTCCATGAGCCCAGCCCAGCCCAGCAAGGCTGTTTCAGCCAACCAGACCCAAATTCCGGGACACAGCTCGGAACCCCCGTTCAGTGCCCCATGTATCTGGGGTCCGAGACCCCCCTCCTGGAGTCGCATCTCCTGCTCTCCAGACTGTCACTGTCCACCTGGTTCCTGCTGTAGGGGTAGGGACAGCCCTCAGCCCCAGGGGCCCTGGCACCGGTCCTGGGAAAGGTCACAAGCGGGGTACAGGTGCTGTATTGCCAGGGCAGGCACACTCCCTGAGGCCCACCAGAACCTTCCGTGAAGTCATTGCAGGAACACTCCCACCCCCAACTGGGAACAGGGCGGCCTCGGGCAGGACGCAGGCCGTATAGCCAGGCTGCGGGTCAGCACCAGACACAGCAACCTGCTGCCACCAGCCACCTCTCTCCTGGCCTGCGGCTCAGGCCCGAGCCCCACCCCTCCTCGCCATAAGCGATGCCCAAAGGAAGCGAGGCCCAGGGACATGGCCAGGCCAGGCTGGGGCACTGCTCCTGGCGGCCAAGGGGCCAGCCCGCCACCATGGCTCGGTGCTGCATCTTTAAAGACTCGAGCTGCACTTTTCGAAGGAGTTTGCCGTCCAGGGGCTCAGACCTCACTGAGACAGGTCCCCTAACCCCCCCCCCACCCCCCAGGGGACTGTCCCGTGACCCTGCCCTGAGCCACTGAAGCAGAATCAGCAATCTGAGTACTGACCAATGTAAAAAAATAAATATCCATTAAAAAAATAACTTCTGTGTATGTAGGTGGGGGATGTAAACGGGAAGCTAATGCAGAGAGGGGGTTGCCGGACGGCCAGAAGCTGGCCTGTGACGTGGAGCCACCATGAAGGGCTGGGCTGGCAGTGGTCTCAGTGACGTCGTTTCAGCAAGCGAGGCTGGCACATACACGCAGGAGAGCGCGGGAGAGGGCGGGAGGCTGGCTCGCGGGCGGGGCGGGGCGG
>NW_006491121.1:0-989 GCF_000325575.1 Pteropus alecto | reverse complement strand
GTAATGTCAGACCCACAGTAAGGACTCAGTCACCGATGTTTGTTCTATTCGTCTCTTTCTCTGTGCTCCTCTCCCTTCCCTCCTGAGGCTCACAGTGCCCTGAAGTTTTCCTGGATTCTGTATCTCAACATCTGTACCTGCCTCCTTGAAGTCAGTCTCACCAGGCAGTTATTGAGATTCTCTGCCCTTTGCACCTGAAGCAATATCACCGCATCTCTGCATTTGGCAGATATTTATTTAAATTTCATTATATGTTATGCACTTTCCTGTAGCTGGTGATCATGCAGTAAACAAGACAAATAGGTCATTATATTTAAAAAGTGTGTCCCTCCAACTGCCTAATTAGAATAACCCAAAGACCATGTGAAAATACAAATTTCTGAGCCCCACCTTCCAAAACTGATTCAAAGAACAAGGGATGAGTAACCTCTATTTGACAAAGTACTCACATTACTCTTATGTACTCTAAAGTTTGGCAATTGCTGACCTAATGTCTTATTATACAGGTGCTGATCATGATATTATATTACTTAACCCAAATGAAGAAATTACAAGTGGTAATAAATCAGACATCAGTGACAGGCTGATAAGGGGAGAGAGATCAAAGAGAGCCCACATGGAGACTTCAACACTATACCCCAGAACCAGATGCCAACTCAACCTACCGTGAGAACAGGGAGCATGAGAAGGCACAGACCTAAAGCAGCATTTCCTACACTTTCTGCTCTCAAGAATTCTTTATAGTCATGAAAATTATCGAGGATCCCAGAAGTTTTTCCTTATGTGGTAAACCATATTAGAAGTTAAAACAGAAATATTTTAAAATTTTATTTATACAGATAACCCTATAGTAGTTACCAGAAGGAAATAGGTGTAGAGGGGAGTAGAAAAAGGTAAAGGGGGTCAAACATATGGTGACTAAAGGAGATTAGATTTTGGATGGTGAAAACACATTGCAATATATAGATAATGTATTATTGAATTGTACA
>NW_006491120.1:0-988 GCF_000325575.1 Pteropus alecto | reverse complement strand
TCATTGAAAAATGAAATTAATATGAAAATATGTGTCAAAGGGAAATTTAATAAATATCTGGCATAAAATAGTTTCCTCCTAGACCATATTCAAAATTTCCTTAGATCAGTTAAGATGTTTTCAGTTGTGAATAGCAACATCCGACTACAAACAGGGAGTTTATTGTCTTACCTAACAAGAAGTCGAGAGGCAGATGGTCATCCCAGGCTGAACTGTGTCACCAGTGAGCCAGGCCCTTTTTTTCCCTATATGTTGCCATCCTCAGCATATTCAGTTTTGTCTACTGTTTAATGGCTGCAATAGGGCCTCCACAGTTCCCAGGGCTTATGAAATGACAGGAAGGAAGAGGTGGGAAAGAAAGTTCTCCTCAACTATCTTGCTTTCATCAAGATGGAAAAATCTTTCTAGAAGCCTCTAGAGAGAGTGCTGCTGAAAGGTTCATTGACCAAACTTGGGCACATGGCCAGCCCTACTTGGAAGGAAGATGAGAGAGAAAGTATCTGGCAATTTTAGCCTCCGTTATGGGGAGCAGACCCTGCCAGATGGAGAAAGAGGGAGACGAATGGCTTTTGAGTAGGCGACCAAAAGAGTGTGCCAATTCATATTTTGGGAGAATATTCCTAATTTAAAAACCTGTGATATTACCAAAGTTCTAAGAGCATTCCAAGTAGCTGCCTCTTCTCTATATTTCCTGTTTTGACTTGACAATTTTAAATGGGCTCTAAGAAACCCAATTCAGCATGAGAAATATTTTATACTACATAAAACAACCACAAGTAGATTAAGGTAATAAGTAGGCTGTTTAAATAAAAGCCTGCTTGATTTCCATTTACTAAGGGAGATCTTCTGAAAACCTGTGTGTTGCTTTATGTCCACAGATCTTGCAGTGTTCAAAAAGATGTGCCAATGGTGTTCTTGCAGCAACATTAAGGAAAATCATTTAGTACCTTCTACAACTTTACTTTTTAGGTTGCATCCAGTTATTTCA
>NW_006491119.1:0-988 GCF_000325575.1 Pteropus alecto | reverse complement strand
TTTTTTTTTTCTTGTATTTTACTGCTTAAGTTTGTTTTAAAAGAAGTACGTTTTATATTTTTCCTAACTAGCCAACCACAGATTTGGAGTAGAAAGGTCAGTCCACTAGAAGTCAAAAGTCTTACATTGTATGTTCTAGTAAATACATGCTACCAACTGGGTGTACGACCTCAGGGAGAAGGGGATCGGGGCCTCAGCACTGTGTTCTCTTCTCTAAAACATGGTGGGAGTGGAGCAGGTCCAGGGTTTAAGCTGAGCCCCCAAGAAGTCCCAGGAGTCTAGAGGAGACTATCATCCCCATAAAACTAGAGCTGGTACTCCAGCTCTAAAACATACAAAATAAAAACAGAAATACGAAAATCATTAAAAAGAAAATGTTAGGGACATTAAATACAATCCTATTAGAAATTCTTAAACTTTTACTAATTTCTAAGTAGTCGAAATTAAAAAAGTTTTGCCTCCTAGAGAGACTGCTTCTATGTGATGAAGGTATAGATGATGCAAGCTGACTTTAAAACCATATTAGTTGGTTCTTCAAAAACAATTTTTTTCTCAACAAATATTCATATGCATTAATAGTTCTGATAAATCATACTATATAATAGCTATAATTTATGACTAGATAGATGGATAGATAAAAAGATAAACTATAGCACAGCTAGAGCCCCATAGCTAAAATAACAAAACAACTTCAAGAAAAGCCAATTACAGAACGATAATCATATTTTACTACATGCCATATATTAGCACAAAACTATACTACAGAATTCAAAAGTAGAGTATTAAGTTTTTCCAACTCATTTTTTTAAATGGATTTTATTTTTTCAGAGCAGTTATAGGTTCTTAGGAAAATTACGTGGGAAAGTATGGCGTTTCCACATAGCCCCCTGCCCCACATACACACAGCCTCCCCCACTATCACAACCCCCACCGGAGTGCTACGTTTACTACAACTGATGAATGTGCACAGACACATCGTTATTCCCCA
>NW_006491118.1:0-988 GCF_000325575.1 Pteropus alecto | reverse complement strand
TCACCAAACTCCATGTCCCCAGAATCCTGTCCTTGACTGCTCTATCCTGGCTGGGCAGTGGGCCTGAAGGCAGGCCTGATCCCAGAAACTGGGCGCTTTGTGTCCCACAGCCTTTCTGTTGGTGTCAAGAATGTCTGGCATATGTATAGGGGATCGGGAAAACCGGCCAGATTAGGCCTATGAAACAGGTGGGATAAGGAACATAGGCCTGGTTATGGGGGGATGAAGATGGGAGAATGGGTGAGCGGAGGAATGTAGAATTGCCTGAAAGAGTTAAAGGAACCTGAAGAAAAGTTGAAATGGCCTGCTGGGAAATTCACATGAGTTGGAAATGGACTGGTTGTGAAGGTGGAAGTTGAGAGTAGAAAGCAAATGGAATGAGCGAATCAGGGAAAAGAACAGGGCTTGAGGATGATTCTTAGAAAGAGCAAAAGCTGGGGAAGGAGTGAGTTCAGGGCCTGGTTGGAATCTAGCTCATACACAACAGCTGTGAGTCATTGAGAGCTGATCCGCCCTCCTAGGAGCGTAAATTGGGAATCTCACCTGAGCCGGGCCAGGGGCCATGAGAGGCTGAATTGATATCAGTTGGCCCTTGCCCAGCCGGAGCTCTCTGGGCTTTTGCCTGACCTAGGCCTGGCTGCTTGCAGTTGCAGAAGAGCCAACCGCACACAGACCAGGGAGAAAGAAAAACCTCAAGAGAGGATGGTACCCAGATGAAACCATCGCTCCTGTTCCCTTGTTTTTCAGCCTAGAGACATGGAGAAAAAACATGAATATTAGTGAAGTGAACAGTTTGGGTAGAGAGGGAACTGGAACCCAAATGGCCAGCTACCGTGCAGTTACTCTGGTGCTGAGCCACGTACCGATTTCCCAGGTGGGAGCAAGGCAGTGACTCCCAGACCCTCCAAAGCCGGGATATTTGTTGGCCTGGCCCCCAGGTTGACAGAGAGCACCTGGCCAGCTCTTGGCCAGTGCCTTCCTTGACACT
>NW_006491117.1:0-989 GCF_000325575.1 Pteropus alecto | reverse complement strand
CGGTCTGAGATTTTGCTTGCAAGCTAACAAGTTAGCCTGTCAGAGTTTCACGGAGGCTGGCAGGACAGGGGACTCAGGAATCAGAGATGGAGAACAGCTGACTACTTAAGAGTAATAATAGTTGTCAGATAACATCATTTTCTTAAGACAATTCCCTGAGCCTCATTTCCCATAGGGATATGAATAAGGTCATGTGATGCCTGCGCATACAGCTAGTAGGGGTACCAGGGAGGAACCTTGAGTTTGGGGAACTTAAATTGTTTATAGAGGGCAGTGAGCACGCCTAAGCCCAGAGAGAGACATTATCTCTATCTTACTGGACAGTAAACAAACCTGACTGTGCTCTGGACAAATATTCTTGAAAAAAGAGTTAAGAACAAGGGAAGGTGGTGCTTCTGCTTGTAAAATGTGCGAGAGCCCCAGGGAAACCTGTCTCCTAACAACGATGTGCTGTAAATTAGAAATGTTCTACCCAATATTCATTTTCCTCCACTTAGTAATAGAAAACTGAATGTGTACCAGACAGATGTACATCATTAAAGACTATGTGATAGCTGGAGCCTTAGCAGCCTTCTTGTGACATGAAGATTGTAGCTATATATCAACAGGGTAAAGCAGAGTGATAGAAGGAGTCTGGGTCCCTGATAGCAGTTATGGGCCACTTATCTCTGAATTTTATGTGAGTGGATAAATCTTTATGTTTTTGTGCTATTGTGTTGGGTTCTGTTATTAACAACCATAGACTAATACTATTAGTAACTGAATGCAATTACTAACTAATATGAATGGGGGAGACAGCACTAAATAGCAGATCTCCAAGATAACTAGGAGACTAGAGTTATAGTCTTCATTTGCTACTAACTTACAGCATTGACTTGAGCATGTCAGTTGATCTCCGTGAAGTTCATATTTCTCAGTTTATCATTGGGTACTTCCTAACTCTAATATTTTTGGGTCCTCTGTTCTTAAAATATTTTCCTTTTTTTTTT
>NW_006491116.1:0-988 GCF_000325575.1 Pteropus alecto | reverse complement strand
CTTTGAATTCTTTATCAGGAAAATTACTTATCTCCATTTCCCTAGGTTCTCCCCCCACCACCACCCCCCGCCCCTCGGGGATTTTTCTTTTTTTCTTCATTTGAGAGATAGTCTTCTGACTTTTCATTTTGTTTGGCTTTCTGTGTTTGTTTACATGAATTAGACAAAATATCTATTTCTCCCAGTCTTGAAGAAGTAGCTTAGTGTAGAAACACAATTTTTTAATTGTGGTCATTATATTCCTGTCAAAATTAAGACATGGGAACATTAATCTTTAGCACAGGGGAACTGATGTTTCTAGACCACATAGAAGCCTTACTTAGATGTGATATTATAAGCTAACCTTAGAAAAATGCTGATATTGGGGAACGCATAGAGAATATTAGAGTCTTCCTTTTAGGCTTTACTTTGTGCTATGTGATTGGATCTAGGTCAAAGAATTGAGGTCAAGATCGGTTTGTAGTAACCCACGTGCTTGGATTAGTAATATATATCCCCTTGACCTGGGCCACAGGTACCATGAGCAGTTTCAGGAGTTCATTCCAGCTTACCTATTGAAGCTGGTTGAGCTGGAAATCACCATTAGGCAGAATCCTTCCCCCCACCTCTCGTGCCACAAAGAAGGTAATATTTCCACCTCTTCCAAAACATCCTTTATACCTATTTTTTTTACCTTCTGAGGGATAATCCCTGTAGACCTACAAGAACAGTCCTGGGCCATCTCCTGAAGGGACCCTCGTACCTAGGATCCCTTGCTATCCTGATTGATAGTAATTTCAGATGATGTGGGTATGTTTGCATTTTTGTCATGTCTCGATGTGTATATGTGCCTATTTGGGGATGTGTATAATCCCTGACTATTTCATCAGGGTCATGAGCTCTCTGTGCCTCTATTTCTTCGAATTGTTTCTTAGAGATTCTGCATCTTCTGCAATCAAAGCAGGCCTTGTATAGACACTTTGACTCAGGTTTTGATGATTTCACTGGA
>NW_006491115.1:0-987 GCF_000325575.1 Pteropus alecto | reverse complement strand
TTTTTTATTTCTTAAACAAAACTTGAACCAGTTTAGTGCCCTATGATCTCTAGGACTCTGACTGATCCTTCTATGCCATCCTCGTCCCTTACCCCCTGCCAAAGAGGTAAATTACTGCATCCTTGATGCTCCCAGAGCATTTTACTGCATATACCTATGTGCTCCTGAGCACTCAGGGAGCCCTGGAAAGGTAGAACTATAGTGGTCTTCCTTTCTCCCACCATCTAGCAATATCTCCTGACACAATGTGGCTGCCGTGTGTGCATGTGCATGCATGTGTGTGTGTATAAATATACCTATGCATTTTTTAAAGGAATTAAATGAATATATTTCCAAAGTCGAATGCTACTAGAAAGAGCGATTAATATTAATGAATGACAGTCTTAATTAGGGTGACATTTTCGCTTTTAGAAAAACATTATATAAATGAATGTTACCTAAATAAAGAGGAAATACATGATTTCTCATCAACATTAAATTCACAAAAATCAACTCAAGAACTTTCCAAACTTCTTCTTTCAAAAATGGTCTTTTGGGAGGGTGGGCTGTTTGTTTACAATTTACCTAATGGGTATTAGACTATGAACATTCCTCTTATCTTAACCTATGCAATAAAGGAGAGGGGAAAATGTTTAAAAAGTGGGGGAGGGGCAAGCATATAAATGCTACTCTTAAGTATAAATATCAATAAATGTAAAACAAAAGATAGCCTATACATGAAAATAAAAATGTGGTCAATCAATAAAATATCACAACATAAACACCATTTAGCCTACTAAGAAGTAGCTATGCTCATTGAGAAATGTCATCTAGGTAATATTTTATAACCAATTTAAACATACGATTTTCAGCTTTTCCAATTACATTTAAAATTTTTAGTCATTCTAATATTTATCACAAACATACTGGTATCTGCATAGATTTTCATTTTTTTTCCTATTCCTTAAATTCTTACACTCAATATTCCACTTAATAAGAGTAGAAGTA
>NW_006491114.1:0-988 GCF_000325575.1 Pteropus alecto | reverse complement strand
CCCCAAAGGGTCCCCTCTTCCTGAGTGCTTATCATTTCCCAAGCACTTCCCAACCATTATCTCATTTAATCCTTATGACCCTCTTGTCAAGGAAAATATTCACTTGAGCCCATTTTATTTTACGCCTGAGAAACAGACTCAGAAAGGTGAAGGAGCTGCCTAGGATCGCACCGCCAGTAACAGGGCTCCCAACTCAATCCCAGATCGACTCTGCGTCTGACTCAACCTCTTCACTATGACTCTCGAAGAGCCGTAACACATTACAGGATTTCAGTGCCTATCCAGGAAGCATTCCCAAGAGCCAACTATTCACTCAGCAGACAAATCCTTCAGCAGACAAATCCTTCCCGAATGCCGGCTCCGTGCCTGCTCTGTGCTGGGTACCGTGGGGACGGAGGAGATCAGCAGGCAGTCTCTGTAGACCCTTGAGGGTCTTCCACAGAGGGTAGGGGCTCAATAACCACCCCTGAAGGTTGACTTCATGGCGGTGACTGTCTGAGACCTTCCTCTCCTAAGGGAGGGGCAGCAGAGGGAAGCACAGAGGAAGGAAGGAGTGTCACTTCAGTGCCTGGCACACTGTCCCCTCCAATAGCGGCCATCTGACAAATACTTGCTGGTTCTTGTAATATTACAGAAAAGGAGCAACAGTCACCACCCATATCAGGAATATGGAGAATTTCGTCCTCCCTGGCACCAGAAGGATGGACACCAGGCCTGGGCAGAATGCCGTCACTAGAGGGCAGTGGCAGCTCACTCTTGAGAGTGCGGGAGCCCTGTTACCCCATCGTCTCTCTGGAGAAGCCAAGACAATCCTGCTGCATTATAACTCTGCCCAAGGCGGGGAAGACCTGGAGGTGAACATGCGATTTCAACTGGGAATAAGCGCAACGTTTCTTTTCACGTTTCGAACACATCCTCTCATTTCCTTTGACCCCAATAAGAGACTCGTGGAGTAGACTGACATCATTACAAAATTCGACATGCGAAA
>NW_006491113.1:0-987 GCF_000325575.1 Pteropus alecto | reverse complement strand
CTGGAAAAGCCATTGACGCAGAGAGCAGATTGGTGGTTGCCGAAGGTGTGTCAGAGAGGAGAGTGGGAAGTGACTGCTGGTCACTGCCGGTTTCCTTCTGAGGTGATAAAATGCTCTAGAACTACCTGGTAGCCCTGGTTGTACAATACTGTAATGTACCGAAAGCCCCTGAATTATCCACTTTAAATGGTTAAAATGGTGAAAAGCACGTCATGTGCATTTTACATGAATTTTCTAAATGTTAAATAAGGACTCAGCAAAATGTATCTGCAACATTGGTGAAAGACGCATACCAGGGGTGTGCAGCCTGGGGGATCTGAAGCATGAGAATCAGCATTTGATATTTGCTCAGTCTTCTCTTTCTCTGTGAATAACAGGCCCTCTTTTATTCATGCTCAGGATGTGAACTGGGGACTCTTCATCCAGCAACCACAACCCACATAGAACCTTTAGCCGAGAACCAAACAAGCTGTTCGGCCCCTCGGATCTGGAAAATCACCCTGGTGGAATCTCTCAAGTGTGGAGCTTCATCAGAAGACACCACCCAGACATCTCCCCAAACTCCACCACGTCCCCACCTTCGCCCCTGGCTTCCATGCTGGCAGGTAGGCGCCTCTACCCCGACCCCGGTCTCTCTACTGGGTTCTTGCTTTCGTGCTCTGGTTTCAAGTTAGGGGATGAGTGGTGGCTTTGTTATGGTCACTTGCTCTGAAACTGACTGGATCCCTTTGCCTTGATGGCTTTCAGGTGTTGTCTAGCCTGGCTAGGGGCCTCGTGTCCACCTACTATTGGCCAGCACACTGCAAACTGCTTTGGTGATAGCAGAGAAAGGGCCTCACTGAAATCCTTGTCACACACAAAAAGGTCCACAATCACAAATGTGCAAATAGCAGAACTGCGTTGCATTCTGCTTGGAGACTCAGCCCTCATGGACATAAAGAGCTTGGACTAACACAGGTCTAGGTAGCACAGACCAAACATTAGCCT
>NW_006491112.1:0-987 GCF_000325575.1 Pteropus alecto | reverse complement strand
CCAGCGCTTCCTGTCACGTGAGCCAGTGTGTCCAGTGCTTCCTGTGTGCTTTCCTGGGAGAGGCGTCAGCACGAGCTTCATGTGAGGGATGCAGAAATGGAAGCACACAGAGATTAAGAGATTTTTTCCAAGGTTGTGCAGTAGAGCTGGGATTTTTCCCTTCCCCAAAGTATGCCTCTGGTATGGTCTACCTGACCACAGCAGGAAGTTGCATTTCTGAGGCCTAGAGCTTCAGCGGCATGTAGATTAAAGCTGCAGGGCAGCAGAATGGGGTGGCTGTCAAGGCTGGTGAATTATCGTGGGGACTCAGGGATCCTTATCTGAAACACATGCCAGGCACACCAATGAGCCTACTGAATCTAAATCTCCCCGCCGAGGGTGGAGAAATCTTTATTTGGGAAAATAGCCCCGTGTGGTTTTGATACACACCCCTCGTCCAAATGAAGAGGGTCTCTGCTGGCCCCTGGTGCTGGAGGTGACTCGCCAACTAAACTGGCCCTCACTCTGGCCTTGCCGAAGGGCCTGGGAGTTCTCAGATTGTCTGAAGCTCTATGACCTGGTGAACCTGGATTCCCCTTGTGAAGGAAGCTTGTGAACCCGGCGAGGAGCAAGGTGCTTCCGTTCGGCTGGGTGTAACGGGCAGGGAGTGGGCAGATTGAATCCCAGCTTCACTGGCTGTGACTTTGGGCAAGTTAGATAACATCTTTGGGGCTCAGTTTCCACATCTGAACAAACAAGATTACCTCTCTCATGAGGCCGAGGGTGACCTCAAGCAATATGGCATGATTAGCCTCGGTAATGTGATAATGAGAGCGTATTGCTTCTAAGGGCGACCGACTTGTCTGGTTTGCCTGGGAATTTCTTGGTTTAAACCTAAAAGTCCCATGCCCTGGGAAGATCTTCAGTCCCGAACAAACTGGGACAGTTGGTCACTCTATGCTTGGCACCAATCACATGCTCAACAAAAAACGATGAATAACCCCCTTG
>NW_006491111.1:0-988 GCF_000325575.1 Pteropus alecto | reverse complement strand
ACGAAGGGAGAAGTTTGTGACACATAGGTCCCTGGGAACGGGAGGCGTGGCACTCCCTGCAGAGCCACATGGGGAGGCAGAGGGGGCGCGGGGGAGACGTGAGTGTGAGCCTCTATATGGCTTTCCCTAGGCAGGGCGGGTGGCTCAGGGCTGGCTGGTGTGCCAGCGTCAGTGGCTCTGGGGCCTAAGGATGGGCCCTGAGGGGACTGGGGCGGGTAGATGGGGCCCAGTGTGGGTGATGGATCAAGGAGGCGGTCAAATATGGGCTCCTAGTGGTTTGGCTCACGAAAGTCATCAAGTCCGAGGAAGAAGCCGATCACGGAGAGCTGGATTGCAGCTGGATCACTAGTAGGAGATTTTTATTCCTAAGAAAAACAAGTAAATAAATGTTTCTTTTTCTTTTTAATCACAACACGCAGGAGTTTTGTGGGACGGTGATGACACCGATTTCTCATCTTGGCTAGTCCTGGGAAGGGCCGTCTCTCTAGGGTCAGCATCCAGGGTCAGCAAGGCCCTAGAATATTAAAGCATCAGAACACAGAAAAGAAAAAGCCATGGTTAATACACCAAGTAACGTGGCTACGTGAGAACGGCAAACCTGGGCTTAGGTGGCTGGGCCTCGCCAGGAAAAGACCCCGGCGTGTGCCTTTGGGGTCTGTCTGCAGTGAGAGCTGTGTGGGGAGTGCGCAGGCAGGGCCGGCCCCCTTACCTGGGCCTGGAACAAACGTCCACGCCGTTCGGTCGCTCGTTCGTTCTGCCCTCCCTCCCTCCCTCTGGGCCCGCACTCAGCTTCCCCCATGAGTCTTCCCGTTCAGATGTGAATTTCCTGAAACTATGACTTTATCTTCCCTGAGTGGAGATGGATGTGTGGACGACAGACCCCGGATACGACACCCGTTATTTCTGCAGCAGAGTTTCTCCCAAATGAGTTCCCTGACACATGGATACCACCGTTTGTGTGGCGAAAAAGGGGGTCTCAGGCTTGTGG
>NW_006491110.1:0-986 GCF_000325575.1 Pteropus alecto | reverse complement strand
TCCTATGAGATATGTCGATAGGGATGATAGTGTTATCTTTATTTGTTAATTAAGATATTACATCAAGAAATTTGCCTATTGTTACCTCTCTGACCATTTAGATTCTGAAATTTTGAGGTGAGAGAAGACAGTGATTTCAAATCAATGGGGAAAGGATCAACTATATAAACCTCTTGTGGATTTAGAAAAGATAGAAATGGCTTTTGCCCACCTCCCTTCTCCCTGCCGCCTCGTGCATGCGTGTATGCGCGCATGTGTGTATGTGTGTGTGCGTATGTATATGTATATATACTCACATACATATCGCAAATTATAGGAAGGAAGTGGAAGAGATGTTTCCTGCCTCCCTGAGCTTCCCTCCCTAGCCCTCTGAGTCCTTGCCTGTGCCCAGACCAGCCTCCTTAGCATTGCTTCCTCCAGCCCTGGCCAAGGTTCTCAGGACACTCTGCTGTGTCCATCCTAATATAGGAAAGAGGAAGCTTTGCACCTGACTTTGCAGCTCCGGTGGGTCAGTCCCTGTGCCCAGCCCCAGGGACACAAAGGATAATAGAACAACGTCCTGCTTCAGGGACTTCGCAGCTGACTGGGGGAGGCAACATAGGACATGGATGACAGCTCTAGGGTTGCAGGTTAGTAGTGAGCAAAAGCACAGGGCATGGTGGCAAACGAAGGCAAGAGGGGTCCATGCTGCCTGGGTCAAGGAGCAGAGCCTCAGAGCCTCGCCCGGGGTTCGGGTACTCTGAGCTAACTGTTCTGCCACATTAAGCCTGCACCTGGAACACCCAGCGTAGAGGAGGGTCAGCCCTATGGACTAGAGCAGACGCTTCCAGAAAGCCCAGGAGCCAAGAGCAAAGGGGAAGGGTGGAAGGGATGCAAAGCCCAGCTCCTGGCTCCTCTGTGCTTCCCGATGGCAAGACCCAGCACTCCGAACCCGGGGGAGTCTGGCAGGTGCAGCAGTTGTGAGTTATCTCCACGCCCCACCCCCG
>NW_006491109.1:0-987 GCF_000325575.1 Pteropus alecto | reverse complement strand
CGGGTTTATAAGTGTGATCCATGTTGTCAGAAATGAAATGTTTTGGCTTTGCTGGTTTTTCTCTAGTTTTTGTTTGTCCTCATTAGTAGCTACTCTTAGTATTGGTTCCCTCCTTCTAACTCTATTTAAAATAATTTGCTGTTCTTTTTGTAAATTCTTGATATAATAGCTTAGACCATTGATTTTTAGGATTTTATTTTCTATTAATGCACTCCTGGTTCTTAATTTTCAGATTCATAAATTTGGTGTATCATGATTAGAATAACATTCACTTAAAACTTTCCCTCACTTCTGTTTTGGTTTTCAATTGATTATTGAGAAGTCTGTTGGTATGTATGCAAAAGGTAGGCATGTTAGTGACCTTCAGTTGCAGAATATGGTGACTCCCAGAGGGTCCCAAGAGCTGCTGGGGGCCCACCTCAGGTTTCCAGGTTGACTGTGGTCACTAGCTGGGTATCCATGGGGGCAGCTCCTCCGCTTTTTGGGGTCATTGTAGGCCCCTCCTTGGGTTATGGGGTCTGTGTCCTTCCTGGCCTAGTAGATGGCCAGAGCAGCGTGTATGCTGGGCTCATCTAGGGGTGCCTCTGCTGGGGAGGAAGGGGGTGCTGTTGTCTCCTATCTCAGGGTCCCATGGTTGGGCTGGCTGTAGGTCAATCCTAGGAGGCAGGGCTCAGATGCCACATCCTGGAGCAAGGAGAGAGTGACAAAAACGGTACCTGGTCAGAGTTGAGAGGGAGCCTGGGGCCTGGAGGGAATGGGACCCACCAGACTGTCCAGCTGCCTGTCCTCCTCTGGTTGTCTGTGCTTCATGTACAGCAACCTCTCCGACAGGGGAGTACGAAAGGTGGCCCCTTGCCTCCTAGGTTTTGACCTTGAGAGGGTCACCTGGGAGCACGTCACTCCCTGGGAGTCCTCATTGGAGATAGTGAGACGGAAACAGTGTGTCCTTGATTCCACTTGTCCCTCTGGGGTCCACTTGTCCCTCTG
>NW_006491108.1:0-983 GCF_000325575.1 Pteropus alecto | reverse complement strand
ACTTATGGACCTGGGCGAGAATTCATTTATAATATATTTCAGAAGTCAAATTTCTGAGCATTATATATAATCTATACTAGATTGCACATTCTGCTTCTGAGAGATAATACAAATAAATTCTCACCAGATCCATAAAGAATCATGAAGACATTCACTTACAGTAATTTTTGCAGTGACAGAGAGTTGGAAGCAGCCAAGGAGAGTCGGTAGGTAAAATCAATGCTCGCATACCATAGAGTTACAGTAATGGAGTAGAAGTACACAAAGTCACACAGATTAGAATTCAAACGCTATTATGTTAATTGAAAAAGTGTGAAACAGAATGAGATCCTTTTATATAAGTTTAAAATACATTCACACAAACAAAAAAATATACATTTTATTTCCAAAGATTTTAGCTATTTAGAAGAAAAGCTATTTAATTTCAAATAGGGGATTTGTGAGTGCCTGGTCTTAGAGACGGTTGAGACTTCCTGGGTCTCCCCTAGAGGAGTCTCACTGCCGTGTAGTCTAGAAGAAGACAGCAGTCAGTAACAGCTCTGTTTACTGGTCTGAGGTAAGAAGTTGGTCTTGCATTTCTATGTGCAAGGTGTCTGTGTAAACTTGTCCAGATAGATGAGAAATAGAGAGAGAAAAGAGAATGAATATTCTATCTAGCATGCGGGCAACACAGTTACTCTATCACTATACATGCAATACTTACAGAATTTGTCATGATACCACATTACGCCGTGCGTTCTGTAATAGCCTGGGGTAAATGACGACATTTCCAGTGGAAGACCTCCGGAATTAGGACTGAAACTATAACATTTCACAATTTGTTTTCTTATATTACATAATTTTAAAGCAATCACTTTTAGGGATGGTTCCACAGAGTAGTGGTTAGCACGTCCACTTTACACGCAGAAGGTCCTGGGTTATAGCCCCGGGTGCTCCAGGCCCCCGAGAGTGCCAGGCCCCGGGTGCGCCAGGCCCCAGGTGCA
>NW_006491107.1:0-987 GCF_000325575.1 Pteropus alecto | reverse complement strand
TATATGTATGTATGTATGTGTGTGTGTGTGTATATGTATATATATGACAATAAATTGAAAGGTGGTTAATGGGATCAAAATGTTCCAAGGTCATTTCATTGTCTGAGGAGTTTCAAAGAACTGATTTATGTTAGACTGTGAAAAAGCAAAAATGTAATTGTAATCTAATGGTAAACACTACGACAATTGCAAAAGAATGTTTATCGCGCCAAATGAGGGTACAATTTAATATTTAAGTATTTTAATCACTTCAAAGGAAAGGAAAGTGTCTTAGAACAGGCAAAAATAAATGTACAGGAATACAGTATATATAAACCAAATTATATCTATATTTACATTAACAGTTTCATACTAAATATTCCAAATTAAAAGACAAATATTACCAGACTAGATAAGTAACATTCTTCCAAATTCTCCTTAAAAGCAACACATGCCAAATCTAATGAGCTAGAAAATTTGAAATAAAAAAATGACAAAATGTATAACCTTGACACTCTAACTTACTAAGAGCTGGTTTTATCATAATGCTAAAAGAAATAGTGTAATTTAAAGAAAAAACATTACTAGAGAAAAAAAGGAAATTTCATTATGATAAAAGTTTCAATGCAATAACTAGATATTATTACAAAATTCTAAATTTATGTGCATATCTTACTGTAGAGCCACAATATGCAAAGCAATGACTGATAGAAGTAGATGGAGAAACAGAGAAAACTATGGTCATAGTTTTAACACATCCCACTGAGTGACACATAAAATGGCAGACAAAAATTTGGCTAAATGAAGATTTAAAATATAAGTTAACAAATTCACTTACTTGACATAGAACAGTGCACATAACTAAACAAGGAACAGTCTGTAATAGGTCACTTGCTGGGCCACAAAGCAAACCTTAATAAACTGCTATGGGGTAATACGATCTACACTGAATAGCCGATGTAACATTCAAGGGTAATGGTGGGTTCTCTGCCCCTCCCTTCACCTCTA
>NW_006491106.1:0-986 GCF_000325575.1 Pteropus alecto | reverse complement strand
TATATGTCCCAATGAAATGTGGCTTAAATCCAAGGTGTCAAATTTTTTCTTTTACCATATTATCGATTTGGGTTTAATCTAGATTTGTGAAAAAATAAAGAAGGTGAAATACCTGAAGAGTATACGGAATTCCTTTGTGAAGTACCTTCAAACATCAGCTAGGATGAGCTATGGCGATCCTCACAGTACTTATAGTCTCAGTTTACAAAAATGTATCATATATTCAACATACATAAACACGTGATATGTATGCACATGTACGATCCTCTCCTAAGAATTACTCGGAGACATCTCCCTCATCCATTCACGGGGCCTATAGATAGGACCCTAGGACCTAATTCCTGAAGGATAAACTTCCCCATAAAACACTTTTTTAACCAGAAAAATACGTGAAATAAAGTGATGTTTAGCGTTTGTTAACCTCAAGTTTCAAAAAACATAATCAATAAGGATAACTAAAGTTATATACAAATATAGTTACATCGAAAGAAATAAATGCAAGAAAGAATAAACATGGACACACTCAGATCACAGTTTTTAAAGTGAACTCCACTTTATGCCTAGAGCTTCCTATAAATCCTATTTTTATAAATGCTACACATGTCACAATTTTATATATTTAATATTTATTGTGAAATTTTGTGGAATAATTTCTCACTTCTGAGCTTGTCATGGCCAAATAGTGAACAGAAGACCTCCTTCTACCATCTCGCCAGGGAAATCTGCCTATGAGCAGTTTTTCGAATCATCTGAAAACACTGGTTCTAAGGAGAGATCAGGAAATTGATAGTTTTTGTATGTTTTTCTTGTCAATGAAGCCATGAAGCAATGTCACTCTGAGTTCCGGGTATTACATGAAATAATAAATAAGCACGAAATAGCTAGAGGAATGTTAAATGAAATATCCAGTTTCCAGTTTAAAGAGTAATCTAGAATTTAATCACTTCAATGATGTGTGAAGGGTATTCGTTCATTTGGCATTTTTT
>NW_006491105.1:0-985 GCF_000325575.1 Pteropus alecto | reverse complement strand
CACACGCACGCCTGCACGCACGCGCCGTGTGAGATGAAGCGGGAAGTCAGGGGCGCCATGGCCTCCGCGGGCTCTGGGGCATCGCTGGTGTTTTCCAATGGGAGCTGGGGGCTGGTCGGGCTACGCCCCTCAACAGGACTCTCCTCCTTGCCAGCACCCAGGGGCCCTGTTTCCCGGGGCCGAGTCCGCCGGGAAGGTCAAAACCGCCAGTTGAAGGAACAAGGATACCCGTGCCCCAGAGCGTCCAGACTTAGTGGCAGCAATTACTTTGGTCTGACCCAAATCAAAGTAGAAATGACCATTTGGTGACAGAAGCCAATACTGAATTTAAGAAAATCACTCTGCAGCTATATCCTCACGGCTCGGAGGGACGCAAAAGAAGTGGGGTGCGTGGGGGGCCCTCCCGAGCACCAGCCCAGGAGGGATGCGCGCCGTCACCTCACCGAAGGTCTGCTGGAAGCACCACCAGAGACTGCACGATCCTGGGCCCCAATGCCGGTGGCCCAGCTCCCGGCTCCCCGCCCTGGTCTCTGCCGCTGTCCTACGGTCGGGGCCCGGCGGGGACTTGGGACTCGGCACGGACTGGAGCACTGCGACCAAGGTCGGGAGGCAGCCTCTGAGGAGCCGCCTGAGGCCGGAAGGAGGACTGGCGCGGCAGCCCCTGGAGCACCACACCTCCAAGTGAAGGGACAGAGACATCCACCCCTGCCAGGCGCACCCCGGGATGGCCCAGCCTCCCCCGCCATGGGTCTGGCACCTCAAAAAGGTGAGGGGGGAAGGACAGCAGTCGGGCACGCGGGGTGGGACCCGGGACACTCACCGGAAGGCCGCCAGGTACTCCACGTCCCCCATCGGGGGGTCGAGGCCACCAGTGAAAGCCATGTTGACGTTGAAGCCCACGCCTGGCCCTGCGCCCACCTATGTGAGTGAGAGAGCGAGCACGTGTCACAGACCCTCGACTGGGGGTGTGATGGAGGCCTGAGCC
>NW_006491104.1:0-986 GCF_000325575.1 Pteropus alecto | reverse complement strand
ACTGTTGTTTTCAGTCTAACGATGAGCCTAATGAGTATAAGAAATGATTGAAGGTAGGGGGACATGGAGCAGAGGGAAAACTATAGAGAAACTGATGACTTTCCTGTCCTTTCTTTAGTGCCCCTTCATTGTTTTCTTTAAATTGTTGAGAATTTCCTTATTTTCTTTTTAAAAGTCGAATATGTAAACCTGGGGTGACTATTACCACTGTTTTATTTTCCTGAACTGAATAGTCTCTCCAGTCTTTCTTACTTTTGCAAGAAACAACTTGGCACCAAAGAATGGCCATTTCCTGGCTACTGTCAAATAAATTCGCACACAATCAGCAGCACTATGTCCCCGGAGGGCCATCCATCTGGTTGACAGTCGCTGGCAAAGCTGCCTAAAAAAGAGAGGACAAAAGCAAAAATACAAAAGCAAAACAAAAACAATGTATCATCTTCCCAAGACAAAGTTCCCCTTAAGTCAATCCTAGATACAACTGGGATACCCAGGCATAACCTAGGCGAAGCTGTTAGTTTGTGGCTCCCATCTAGTATGTCCACCCCTTGTCCTTTTGTAGCATTCTTTTCACCAAATTCTTATTATTAGTGCTCTTGGCATGACATAGGTTTTCACTGCCCACCTACTTCAGGTACATTTTAGAAATATGATTAGCCAACATCAACTTTAGTGTAAATCAGTTTAAAAGGTAATTTATCATGGGAATAATTTTCATTTTTAAAGAAAAGCACAAGAAGTTGTGACCAAAGAACGAATCCCTAACAGTGGAATTTTAGGTATTACCACTCCTGGCTTCGAGAGATGTCGGATGCAGGGGAAACCTCTTAAATAAAATCATGAAGACAACCACTAAATTTACATAGACTGATCTCAAATGTTTCTATTTTGGAAAAAGCTTATGCTGAATTGGATTGGCTTCTATTTTTTAAGTTACAGCTGTTCTTTACATGCACTCAAACATAAAAACTCCAGGGTAGTTGAGT
>NW_006491103.1:0-986 GCF_000325575.1 Pteropus alecto | reverse complement strand
TTCCTTGCACAGAAGCCTCATTGCAAAGGGGGCCTGGGGCCCGTGGAGGTGGTTAGCTCCTGTGACATCTCGAGAGCCTCCTATCCTGATGGGGTGATTGTGTTATATGTGTAAATTACAGACGGGGTGTTCCCTTGACATCCAAGGCTGAGAGCTTTGGGACTCTGAATGGTGAAAAAGAAACCCATGTCCTTTCGTGCCAGGCTCCCTCCAAATGGCACATCAGAATGGACTGTGGAGACAGCGGCCCTCAAGCCTCAGGGACCTGAAGGAGCAGCAGGTGCTTTCTCAGACCTGCCTGAAGCTCACTGCAGGTGGGCAGGGGCTGGGCTCACGGTGGCCTCTCAGGGACCTGGCCGCTGAGGGAGACCAAGAGCCCTGGGGGTCTCAACCTGGTTGTTCGATGTCCCAGCCAGGAGCAGCTCGCTGCCAGCACTAGTCCCTTAGCGCCCCCAGGGAGGGCGAGCAAAAGGGGACACTCCTGCCACAGGCTGCAACGACAAAGAGCAGGTCCTTGCGGCACTGACGAATGCGGGGAGAAGGGGGACAGGGCCCTGCGGGGGGCGGGGGGCGGCCTGTCATGGCACTGTCCAGCAGCCAGGAGTGTCCAGCCAGTGTCCCCAAGGCCTGTGCTGGCCTCCTGCAGGGGTCTGCATCGTCTCCGTTGAGGGGGAGGCTGCAAACAGGGGCCTGGCCTTCATCCTGGAGCAGAAGGACGAGGTTGCAGAACCAACTCCATCTTCCTGATGGTTTTGGGTTGGGAGTTGAAGACGACCTTTCTGTAGGTGATTTGGGGTCAGAAATCTTGAAAGGGCCCAAGGACAAGTTCCCAGAGGAGGGAAACATGCTTTTCTGTGGGGTCAAGCAGAGGAGGGGCTCTTGAGAGACAGTGATGACCCAAGTGTGACAGCTGCCTGTTGGGGAGGCCACAGGGCTGGGATCTGGACCAGATGGGCTCCATGCATCTATCACCAATCCATCCGTCA
>NW_006491102.1:0-986 GCF_000325575.1 Pteropus alecto | reverse complement strand
AAAAAAAAAAATCAGGAAGTAATGTCAAAAGTGAGGGGAGGTTTTCACTACTGAGAAACTAATGTGGGAAGCTGTGGATTTTAGCACGGATGGGGGTAAAAAAATGCCATAAGCAGAAAATGAGATAAATTTGCTAGAAGTAGCTTTTTAAAAATGTTTGCAAATGCACGCTTAATAATACCAGCTTCGCCGATTTTATCGTGTTCGTTAATATTGAAGAAAATCGTTAATGACATGTTCGCCGATACGCAACGGAAAGATGTTCAATGACAACGTAGAATCCGGCATGTGTTTAAACGCGATAAAACTCGCTCTCACTCAAGGAGCATTTACCAAATCTGCGGCTGATCTGGAACCGTCGGTATAAAGATGTATTAAATTATTCGTTGTTTGGCAAACTGTGAAGAAAACAGATTTCAGAAGAGAATCATCTAAATACATCTCATCTGGATACTTTTAAATAAGCAAATCTCTCTATAATCTGAAATACGGGATCAATTCGCATCCAAGACATTAGAGAACTTCATCGTCAGCAAGCACGTGTCACCCATCTACGCCCTCAGCATCGCTAACGTGGTCCTTTTGCCACAGGTGGCTCTGGGAGAGTTTGGTGAACGCGTCGCTCAGTGATAAATAAATACTGGAGAGCCAGCACAGCCGCGGGCAGCTACGACGTGAGCGCTTTCCGCCCGCCTGTCTCACTCTGTGTTCCCATCAGTCCATCCGGGACATCAGACAGGCAAGGAGCAGGTAGAGAGCTGACGGGCCTGGCCCTGGCCGAGTGCCACCCGCCCCGGGGACCGAGCAAGAGAATGTCCTTCTGCGGCAGAGAAAAGAGGCCTCAGGATTAAATGACTCCAAGACATCTGAAAAATGAGTCACCACTGTTTAGTTTTAAATTAAAGATTAGAATAATAACAAGGAAATTCGTTTAGATTCCTATTTTATTGTTGTTAAGAAATGTAAACTGTGTTTTTGAGACCCCC
>NW_006491101.1:0-985 GCF_000325575.1 Pteropus alecto | reverse complement strand
AATGTTATGTGTTTTTTACCACAATAAAAAAAAAAAGAATGTTCTGAAGCAAAAGTAACAAAATGTTGCTCTCTGTTCAGAGATGGGTACCCCGTTCATCTGAATAATTATGTTCTGTAATTTTCTACATATTAGAAAAATTAAAATCTCAGGCAAAGGATTCCATATGCGCAAAGGCCCTGAGGCAGGATGAAACATAGCCAGTGTGGGTCGGAGAGCAAGGAGCGAAGGACAAGGTGGCACAGGATGAGAGAAGTAGGTGGGGACTTGATTATAGGGCCACAGAAGACAACGCCCTTCCCACACATTCCAGACACTCCCACCCCTACCAGCCCCTAAGCCGTTCCTTCCCCAGGCACTAACAGGGCTTCTGAGTTGACTCCCAAATCACCAGTGCCAGTGGCTGCCCAGGCCCTGCTATATCCTGAAGATGACAAGCTCATTGTTCCCCTTCTCCTGAAGGCGGCTTTTCCCACAAGAGGCAGTTCCGAGCTGACAGGTTTCTGTGGGTGGATGCCCCAGGGCAGGGTTCACAAAGACACCACTGTCTGGAGCACCCTCCTGGCCCAGTAGAGCAGGATCCGCACCTGATCCTTCAGCCTCCACATCAAAGAGGAGAGATCAAAGCTCCTGCAGCTGCCCACAGCACACAGCCCAGCCCTGGTCCTGAGGTGGCTCTCTTGGGGCACATTTCACTCTTTGGAGGTGAGGAGGGAGGTGGAAGACAGACACTGGCGGTAGCTGGTAGGCGCTCATTGGACACCATCAGGAGAAGCAGCAAGCGTGGGGCAGCAGCAACTCCCATGTGCACCGCACTGCACAGTGCACAGCGCACCACAAGGAAGGCAGGGCAGGTATTGGTATGCCTGTGACAGGTAAGGAAATGGAATCAGGGTGTGTCGAGGTCACACAGCTGGCCAGAGGGCCCAGACCCTCAAACTCCCTGTCTTGTGCTCCTCCCAGAAGCACAAGGAGGCTTCCACCC
>NW_006491100.1:0-985 GCF_000325575.1 Pteropus alecto | reverse complement strand
GCACTAACCTCCAGGACTTCGGAATGCGGCTTCCTTGGAGACAGGTGACTAGTGGAAGTGAGGTGCCTTGTCGGCCTGGGCTGCTGGCGCACCTTGTCACAGACCGGTGGCTTAAGCCACAAGCGCTTTTCTCCTGTGGTCCTGGAGGCTCAAGTCCACGATCAAGGCGCCAGCACATCCGATGTCCGGTCTGCACCTGCTGGCCGATGGCCGCCTTCTCGCTGTGTCCGCCCATGGTGGGGAGCAGAGAGCGAGGAACCAAGTCCCTCCAGCCTCTTCTTATCAGGGCACGACTCCCATTCTTGGGGCTCCACCCGGAGAACCTAAGCACTCCCCAAAGGCCGCACCTCCCAACAGCATCGCGTCAAGGTTTAGGCTTCTGCGCACGAATCTTGGGGCACACAAACATTCGGTCCGCAGCGCGAGGCCGTCAGGGGCGCTAGTCCACTATGACTGGTGTCCTCACAAAGGAGGAATTTAGACTTTGGGGCAGACAGGCACAGAGGGGAAGGCGGCCATCTGCAAGCCCCCGGGAGAAGGCCGGAGCACAGCTGTCCCCAGCGCCTTCGAAGGGAGCACAGGCCTGCCCACACCTCGACCTCGGACTTCTGGCCTCCGGGCCTGTGAGCAAGACACTTCTGCTGCTGAAGCCACCCGGTCTTTGGAGCTTTGCTAAGGCCGCCCCAGGAAACTCATACCCGGGGGTTGGGGTGTGACCAAAACAGGGTTCGGCGCAGGGATTTCGCTCACGTTACGCACATCGGGAGCTGCCGTCACCGCGTGTGTGGTCCACACAACTCCCAGGGCAAGAAAAGCATCACCTCCTCCGACGCCACGTCACGCAGCACGGCGAGGACAGGAGCGTTCGACACGAAGACGCCCGTTTGGCAGCTGCCTGCTATTCTGGCTCTGTTCTTATCACTCAGATCTATGAAAAGAGGAAACATCTCGAAGGTCGGGGAAGCGTCTGGGTGCAGCGCAGCCC
>NW_006491099.1:0-985 GCF_000325575.1 Pteropus alecto | reverse complement strand
TTTTTTTTATCGCAATCACACACACATGTGCATGCATAAGAGGGCAGCAGAAGAAGAGGTTCAGAGGGAGATGTGATTACGGAAAAATAGAGAGATGCAGTGTCGCTGGCTTTAAAGACGGAGGAAGGGCCCATGAGCCAAAGAGTGCAGCAGCCTCTAGAAGATGCAGAAGGCAAGGAAACAGATTCTCCCCTAAGGCCTCCCAAAGGAACACAGCCCTACAGACTCTATGATTTTAGCCCAGCGAGGCTCACACCAAACTTGAACCCTACAGAACTGTAAGATAATAAATCTGTGTGGTTTTAAGCCACCAAGATTGTGGTAATTTATTATAGCAGCAATAGAAAACCAATACATACTATTACAGAGGAGGGCTCTGAAGTTCAGGTCATTTGTTCGAGGTCACGGAGCTAGGAAGGATGGAATCAGAATCTGACCAGGCTTTCTTGGCTTGGAATCCTGCCCTTGACCACTTTATCCTCTGTCTACAGCTTCCTCCTCTCCACAAGACAGCCCTGCAGAAACCTTGGCCATCAAAAGTCTATAGAAGGATATTTTCTAGGGCTTCAACGGATCCAGACTTTGGTGTAAGCCTAAAATTCTTGGGTCCTCATGGAAAGTGGCCTGGGTTCACCGCTGACCTCATCTTGTACCACACTCCCCTGGCCCTTTCTCTGTCCTTGGGTAGACCAAGGTTTTCCCTCTTCCAGCCCTTTGTGCTTGCTGTTCCCTGCACCTGGAATGCTGTTCCCATGGCTGCTTTCTCCTCATGTTCCCGTCCTAGCATAAACACCACCTCCGCTGAGAAGGCTTCTATGACCATTCCAGTGTCCTTCTCTGTTACCAGTGTCCTTCTCTGACCCCCATTCCCCAACCAGTGTCCTGTTTTATAATCTTCACAACGTTCGAGGTCGCAGGAGGTGTTATTCTCTCCTCCTTCCTGAATTCCTAAGCTGACCCAGCCCTGCCCTTTTCCAGTTATTGG
>NW_006491098.1:0-986 GCF_000325575.1 Pteropus alecto | reverse complement strand
ATGTTTTAGGGTGCAATGTTCTGTAAATATCTATTAAATTCATCTGATCTAATTGAGTCGTTTAAGGCCACTATTTCCTTTTTAATTTTCTGTCTGGATGATCTATCTTCTGATGTAAGTATGGTGTCGAAGTCCCCTACTATTATTATACATTGTCTCTCATTCCCTTTATGCCTGTTAATATTTTCTTCACATATTTAGTTGCTCTCACATTGGCTATGTATATTTTTACAAATATTATATCTTCTTGTTGGATTGATTGCTTTATAATTATGGAATGTCCTTGTTTATTTCTTATTAGTCTTTGTTTTAAAGTTTATTTTATCTGATACAAGCATTGCTATCCCAGCTTTCTTTTTATTTCCATTTGCATGAAATATTCTTTTTATCCCTTCACTTTCAATCTGCGTGTATCTTTCATTTTAAAGAGAGTCTCTTGTGGGCAGTATATGCATATGTCTTACTTTTTTTATCTAGCCACCCTAAGTCTTTTGATGGAATATTTAGTCCACTTATATTTGAAGTAACTATGGGTAGGCATGTAGTTATTGCAATTTTATTGATTGTTTTCTGCCTGTTTTTGTCATTCTCCTCTGTCTGTTCTCTGTTATCTTTTCTTACACATTGATGAATTCCTTTAGTGATTTGTTTGTTTGTTTTTTCCCCTTTTTTTATGTATTTATTATAGGTTTGTGGTTTGTGCTTACTATAAGATTCACGTACAACAAGCTATGTTAAAACAATCTACTTTAAGTTGATAGTCACTTAAGTTTGAATGCGGTCTAAAAAGACTTCGTATTTTTTTACTCACCTCCTTGATTATATTTTTGACATATTATTATATCTTGTGTGTGTATACTCTTTAATTCATTCTACAAATACACATGCTCTTACTACTCTTGTCTTTTAACCTTCATACTAGCTTTATAATTGCTTGGTCCATTATATTTACTATATGTTTGCCTTTATCAATAAAATTTTTCTTT
>NW_006491097.1:0-984 GCF_000325575.1 Pteropus alecto | reverse complement strand
CACTTGTATAAATATTCCTAACTAATAAATAGAAGAGAGAACACATGTTTTCTGCTTCTTAATTCTCAAACCAATTTAATTTTAAATGCATTAATCTCTTTGCAATGAAAAAAATTGAGAAATTCAAAGAAATGCAAATAAAAGCTAATTAGGAAAATGCTGGTGTCTCATCAGTCGTTTAAAGTAAAAATGTTATTCCTGGGTTCTGGGCAGAATCCCTTTTCCTTAAAGTAGAGGCCAATGTGATTTCTGGCCTATGAGCCTGAGTGCAATAGAGCTTGCTTGCACTGTGGCCAGTTGATCCTTTTCACAGGAACATTACAGATTTAGAAATTTCTCAGGCAGATGTTGAAATCCAGACTGAAGAATTTATCAATGATGTATTGCAAAGACTATTCATCTTGAATAAGATACCATGTTGCAAACTGTCTTGCTTAACAGGATTAAGGTGTAGTTATGGTTGCCATAGAAACAAGACTAAATCCTTCCTTTAATATGATCCTGGAGATCTCAGACCTGCAAAATATGCCATCGACTGTCAAAACATTGCTTCTGTTAACATATGGAGAGTAGCATTTATTGTTTCATCAAGCTGTCCTTGTGTGGCATGATGCACTGGAAATTTCAGTCAAGATTCTGATTTTCACAAAGAAACTGCATCTTCCTCAAATGTTCCATTTCACTCTTTCACTGCAGTATTCAACAGGCCAATAATCCAAGGAGTTAAATCCAGACCTTTTTGATACACTGTGCATGGAAACTTCTAATAGAAGAGTTTTTCAAATGCAAATTCACCTGCTATAGTTTCTTTATAGTTGACTTGTCATTTTTAGTAATTACAGTTTGTCCTCTCCCTACAAGCTAGGTAATGCAGTTCATTTTTCACTTGCTCAAAAGAGACATCAAACCATTGGGAGTTTTATCCACTGAACTGCCAGAAGGCCCTTGGACCCAGTTAATTCATAATTCTTTTATTATAATCTA
>NW_006491096.1:0-985 GCF_000325575.1 Pteropus alecto | reverse complement strand
CGGCCTGGCGGGGTGCTGTCTGGGGAGCTTCGCTTCGGTCGGTGCTAATGCTGCGTTCTCGGCACAGCTGCGGCCCCAGGGACGTGAACGCAGCCCGAGCCGGACTCTCCCGACGCTCTCGGTCCACGGTGACCTCTGGCTGTCCACTTAGCCGTCTGACGGAGCAAGTTTCCAGGAAGGAGCCCCCCACACGGGCCCATCTGCCGGGCCCTGAAGCCAAGCCGACTGCAGAGCAGGGCAGGCAGGGGCCGCGGCCTCCGCGTCTGAGCCCGTTTATTCTGCTGCCATCGGGGACCCCGGGGACAAGTGTTAGGGGACAGGTGCTTAAAGGACACACGTCTGGCAGTTTGGGGACACAGAAGCAAGCAGGAAGCAGAAGGATAAGGGTCCCCGTACTCCAGGCTGGGGCGAGGCCGGCGCGGGGCCCCCAGGCCGAGCACCAACGGGGAGCCGGCTTCTCACGGTCCTGCTGAGTGGCTTCGTGGCAGAGGGGACACCTCTTGGTCACGACGGTTTTTGCGAACGCGACTCCACTGTGGTTTTCAGTTGTCAGAGCTGCTGAGCAGAGGCTGACACGTCTGGACGGACAAGTCACTGAGCGACGCCGCCTGTTAGATGCCCGTAAGCATCTCGCCCTTCGCGGTCCGCTTTCTGAAGCACGGGGCCAACGGCTTGCCCGGGTATGTGACGGGGGTCGAGCTTGGCCGTGACGAGGCAGCGGCTCCTACGGTGGCTGACAGACACAGGAGCGCGAGCAGGCTCACGGCCGATGCGGGGTTGGGGGAGCAGAGGCTGAGGTGGGGGACGGCTCCGCCAGCCCCGGGCCAGGCCACGGCGGCTGAGCACGTGGTTCTGAGCGGATCTCTGCTGGGAGGGCCCCGCCTTGTCCGTTCCCACTCACGTTCTCTGACCGCACACCCGCTGCGCACCTGCCCTGTGGCTGGGTGATGACAATCTCACGCACAGTGTCCTCGACCGCGATGGC
>NW_006491095.1:0-985 GCF_000325575.1 Pteropus alecto | reverse complement strand
CTTACATCAGCATAGCTGGGAGGCAGAAATGTCACCACTTGGCCCCTCCGGAAGAAAGGGCCTGGAGGAAGAGATTAAAGGCATGTCTGATGAGATGCTAATTTGTTTCTGGAAGCTGGTGGGGGTGGCAGCAACTAGGGTCTCTGGGGTTTTTTGAAGCTGAGGCAGGAATGGGAAAACTAGAATGGAGGGGTAGAGGCTGGTGTGGATCCCTTTGTGGGCTGACCCACCTTTCTATGTGTGGATCTTGCCCTGGGGATATGCTCACCTGTGGGATCTGGGACATTTGCATCCTCCAGGGTAAACTGGTGACAGGAAACCCTCCTCTAGGCCAGGCCACTGGATCTCCCACACCCAGATGCCTGAGCTCCACCTACCTGTGCAGCCTTATTTATTGCTGTACTTTCTACATGTCCATTTCGGCTGGTGATGGAGACCACCTATACCCTGTCTTCGCACCAGAGACTGAAGTGGGGAGCCACCTTTCTTTGGCTAGAGCCCCCTGCTTTGGACTCAGACTCTCACTCCAGCTCTGCCCTTAACAGTCTGCATGACCCCCCTGCAAGCAGCTTCACCTCCCTGGTCTAAGTGGCAGGGTGCTCAGCCCAGAGCCAGGCACGCAGTAGGGTTATTATATTTTTTACAAGGGCTTCTCTGTGGTCTGGATGTGGCGGTGGCATAGTCTGATAGCTGGCACCTGAGACCCTGCTTTGCCAATTGCATGCTATGTGAGCATGGGGGCATTTTGTACCTGAGCCTCAGTTTCCTCATTTGGAAAATGAGGATGACCCTAGGACCCTCCTGGTGCACTGTGAGGCTTAAACGAGATATTCTCAGACAGCACTGGATTCCTGACTTTCCTGTCTAACCTCAGCGAGGCCATTACCTTGCTGGACCTCCCATCTCCACTCACACACTGGGGTTGGGCTCATGCAGAATAATCACAGTATTAATAGCTGTAACTTATGATGTATTGAGCCCTACT
>NW_006491094.1:0-984 GCF_000325575.1 Pteropus alecto | reverse complement strand
GGTGTGGGATACTGGGGGAAGGAGCGTCAAGGTAGAGCAGGCCGAATTCATTGACGGAGGCTCGCAAAACAGAGATTCTTCGCTTCACGTTGAGATGAAGGGAGTTAGAAAGGGCTCTGACGGTCTGTTTGGTTGGCTGAAACCCAGACCGAAAGAAGGCCCTCAGGGAGGGAAGCAGAAATGCCAAACCTGCCTTGATGTAGAGGAAGGGATGCAGCCTGAGGAGACTGGAAACTGAGAGTTTACTTGTCATTTCAGACCTACTCGCCCACACTGGGGAGGGGAGGAGGAGGAGAATCTGGAAAACATCCCTTTCACCAGTGCTATGAGACACACATTTGTGAGCTCTGGCATCCTTAAAGAGCTCTGTAATCACTCTTCTCTGTAGGCCAGATACTACAGTGGGATCCGCAGTCCCTCAACTGGGAAACCGCAAGGCAATGGAGTAACCGAATCTCGGGGTGGCGGGGGCCAAGTGGTGGCGCTCAACTGCCAAAGGCAAGGTGGGCATGGCTATCGTAATGGACAGCAGAGTCCGGACCGCAGTCGGGGGGTCTGACACGCACAGAACTGTGGCACTGGCTAGTTGATTGCTGTGTTCCTAGAAGCCTACGAAATTCTTACTTGATCTGTATGAGCAGAGACGTTCCAGGTCAAGTGAACAGAAGTCTAACATGAATCATAAAAACAGAGTCATGGCCCTTCAGTCCATGCCCAGGCTTGGGCCACTCAGCAGATCAAAAAAACCCCCTGAGAGTACAAGACCCCGGGTCCCCTTGGGGAAGGACTCTAGTTACGCCCCCAAACTTATACCGTTTAGCTTTCTTTCAGACGTCTCTAAAGGGACCTTAAGCCTTTTGCCGGGGCCAAAGGATATAACGTGGCGATTCCCAACTCATAAGCCTTTCATTCTATTTCGCCTATGCAGAAGACGGAGGGATCCTGGAGAATGCCTGTGAATTCTCACACGCTTACCTAGGTGCT
>NW_006491093.1:0-985 GCF_000325575.1 Pteropus alecto | reverse complement strand
TTTTTAAAAAAAATTCTCTCTTTTAAATCTGGAAGTTTTATAGTCATGGTCTGTTTAGATATATGAGTTTATCACACAGAATAGTTACTTTTTAGATGTTTTTTAATAGGCCACATGAGATAGGGAGAGCAAGTGGTGTGTCTTGGGTCCAAGGCTGTCAGCATTTCCTAAAAGTGTATGTTTTTGTAAAATCTCTAATTACTTGTAAAGGATTACTAAAAGGATAGGTAGAAGTAAAGACATGATTCCTTTCCTGCCTCTGACTTTGCTCTGATGGACGTGTATGAACCTCCAAAGGTGATGAGTGTGTACTTCTCTCTTCTCTACAGGTTAGGGAAAGTTTCTCCTGAAGATGTGGAATATTTCAACTGCCAACAAGAGCTGGCCTCGGAGTTGAACAAACAGTATCAGATCGTAGAAAGAGTAATAGGTGAGTACGTGGACACTTATTTTAGTGGTGTTTGAGCTCCAGGAATAATGGCTTTGCTTTTGGGACTGATGTAAATAGTTCATTTTATATGTTTACTTCCTGAGAATAGACAGATGTCTAGATTTATTTTGAAGGAAAGGCTAATGAGGTTTTCTGGTAAATTTGGTTGTGGGGGAATGAGAAAGAGATGTCAAAGATGATGCCAAGACTTTTGACCTGAGGAAATAGGAGAATAAAGGTCCCATTTATGGAAACAAAGTGTGAAGGAAGAGCTGATTTTCAGAGCGGAAACGAGATTTAGTCCGATACACTTTTTAGCCATCTAGATGGAGAGCGTTGTGAAGGTGGCAGCACACGTGAGTCTGGCTGGTTAGAACTTTTAGTCTGAGCTGGAGATTTACACTTGGCAATTCATCAATACATAGGAAGTATTTAAAGCCTAAGATTCAGTGAGATCATCAGAGATAACATACACGGTGAGAGTAGGAAATCTGAGAGCATTCTAGCTTCTGGAAGCCAAATCAGTAAAGGAGACGAGAAAAGACAGCGAGATCC
>NW_006491092.1:0-985 GCF_000325575.1 Pteropus alecto | reverse complement strand
GCCCTCCTGTGCTGCGAGCGGGGCCAGGGTCAGGGCAGCTGGGATGGAGCTGGCGTCTGGGTGGGGCCTGGCAGAGCCCTGCACTTAGAGCCTTTGTCTTGGTCTCTGAGCTTCAGCCCCACATCAGGACCACAGCGAAGCCTGCTCAGGGTCTGGCCACGTATCCCATGAAGGAAGGACAGCCCAGCCAGGTGACCTCGAGTGGACCAGGTGACCGGCGCTTGGGTCCATCTCTGTGCTTCTCTGTTCCTACGTCCACCCCGTCTTCCTTCTCCTCAAAGCCAAGATCTTCCAAGGATGACGCCCCCCACACACACACACTGACACCCCCTCCCCCGTTAGATGAGCAGCCTTTGTCAGGACGCTCCGCCTCGCCCACAGACATGCCTCAGCCGCGGGCCTTCGCCCCGACCTCCCTGCCAGACCGCTCAAGCGACCTTCCTACCCCCCTCCTCCCTCTCACCCCAAATTCTCCAGTTAATTACCTATTTCCCTCGTTTCCAGTCCTACGCAACACCCAGCCCTAGTCGATGTCCCTTCAGAGTCTGCCGCCATCCTGGAACTCGCCCCTGGAATGTCCAATGGCCTAACTACCAAACTCATGTTCTCCCTCGCTGCACAGGAAGCTGCTGAGAAAAATCTGGTGTAAATGCAAAAGCTAGATGGGTCGAAGACGGTGCTGGAGTGGAGGCTATAGAACAAAAACTCTTAGCTAAGTGGGGATGAGCATGGGAGCAAAGTCAGGTCAGGGAGAGGCAAGGGAGGGTCCTGGGAGGTATCTGTAATCGCGGCTGGGGACAGACCCATGCTTACGGTCAGCGAGCACAGGCACGCGGCGCGTCACACTGGCTAACAGAACAAGGAGAAAAGCGTCCCTCAAATTCTATGGTTCCTATAACTTCGTTTTTGGAGACTATTTGTAGAAGCCAAAATGGGATGAGAGCCACTGCTCTGATGACTCGTCACCATTCTACATATTTACTCA
>NW_006491091.1:0-984 GCF_000325575.1 Pteropus alecto | reverse complement strand
ATATGGTGTAGTACTGGCACATGCCTAGATACATAGACTAATGGGAGGGAAGTGAGGAACCAGAAATAATCCACACGTGTAAATGCTTATTTGTGGCAAAAATGACACTGCTCATCAGTGAGGAAAGGAAAAGCTTTTCAATAAATGGTACAGGGTCAATTTTCTATCCACACACACACACACAAACCCCTACCTCACACAATGCACAAAAATGAATTCCAGGTGAACTATAGATTTAACTGTAAAAGAAAAAATAATACAACTTCTAGAAAATAACGAAGGAAAATAGTTTCATGATGTTGGGTAGGGAAAAACTTTTTAACAGGACACACACAAAAAACACTAACTGTAAAGAAAAAGACTAAAAACTTAAATTATACTAAAATTAAGAACTATTAATCAAAAAATACCATTTTGAGAGTGAAAAGGAAAACTACAGAATAGAAAAAGACATTTCTAGGACAAATTAACAAAATGCTTATATCTAGACCATGGAATGAACTATAGATCAGTTTAAAAAAAAACTAATAGAAAAAAAATGGAAGAGACTTGAATGTGTATCACAAAAGAGGACATCCAAGTGGTCAATAAATATAAAAAGGTGCACAACTACATTAGTCACTGAGAAAATACAAATTAAAACCTTAATGAGATAACACTACACACACACAAAACTAGTTAAAATTTAGGAAAAGAATGCCAAATTTTAGATAGGGAATGGGGTAGTTGAAACCTTCATTCAATGCTGGTATGAATAAATTAGTACAATAACTTGGGAAACTGGTATTCCCATAAATTCCACAATGTCAACTCAAAGAAATGTGCGTGTATGTATGTGAAAATAAACCTGTCTACATGCATATATATGCGCATACACATGAGTGAGTGTGCAATAGTACATGTTCAAGAATGCAAGGATGTTCATAAAAGCATTATTTTTAACAGCTCAACCAAAGTCCATCAGCAGTAGAATCAATCAATAAA
>NW_006491090.1:0-985 GCF_000325575.1 Pteropus alecto | reverse complement strand
TAGTAATATTACTACTGCTACTATTACTACTGCTATTGCTGTGGCTACTACTGCGGAGTAACAAATGTAATGTGGCAGAAACATAGAAGAGTGAGTTGCATTTATAAATGATCTCATTCACTTCTCAACAAATTTGCGAGATAGAAGCTATTTGTAATTCTTATTTTGCAGATGAGGAAACTCATGCTGGGACATGTTCAGGGGAGTCCCCCAAGGTCACATAACTATTAAGTGTTGACCATGGGGCTTGACCTTAGGCCTTTCTGACTCCAAAGCCCCAAATTATTTACCTCTATTTGGTAATGGCAAACAACAGTGAACAAATAAGTGTTAATGCAAACCCTATGTGTGGGAACAATAACGGGTTATCTAAAGGCTCATTCATTCAATAAATCATTTATGTAAGACTCCTGTATGGAACGAGAGAGCGACATCAGCATGGATGAAGGTAGAAGGGAAGAAGCCCCGTGAGAGGGAGATCGTGGAGGTGATGGAGAGGGCGGGAACAGATGGGGACGTGACGCCACGGGAGATGAACAGGTGAAACAAATGAGCTCTGCAATTAGGGAATGGATCAGCCCTCCAGGTCTCCGGTTCCTCACTCGAACAGCTTTGGTCAAGTTCCTTACCTCTCTGTGTCTTGATTTTGTCTCTGTAATGGGGATAAAAATGGTACCAGACCATACCTACAGGGATATAAATGAGCTAAAGCTTGTAAAGCTCATAAGATGCTTAACATATAGCAAATACTCAACAAGGTTCACCATTCTTAATTTGGAGGGATGAATAAAATTGAGAAACATTTAGGTTTTGGTGATTGATTAGAGGATGAGAGGAAGATGACCCCCAGGTGTCTGGGTTCAGCAACGCAGGGGATGGTGATGCCATTAATTGAAAAGAATGACCTTGGTGGAGAAGCAGTCTTCTTCAAGACAACATAAAAGTGTTAGCGACCGAGAGAGAGAGAGAGAGAGAGAGAGAGAGA
>NW_006491089.1:0-985 GCF_000325575.1 Pteropus alecto | reverse complement strand
CACACACACACACACAAAGGATTATGTTCGACATTACAAGCTGGGTTCGAGATATGTGTGCGTGTAATTTCCCCTCTATTTGAAACGTTTTCTAAAGGAGTCATCTGCTGTTAGAAATGCACCATCCATTTTCCTGAGGTCCCTTCAGGTCAGCATATTTAAAAAAAGAAAGACCTGAACTTGTCACTCAGCTCTCACTGTGTGAATCATAACAGGACTCTACGTGGGGGGACAGCCTAGTTCTAGGAACCCGTAATAGAAGCTGGATTTGTCACCTTCACGGCGCATCTCAAATCCCACTCGGGTGCTTGTTCGGGGCCCATGTGATGGTGCATCCTTGACCCAGGGGGCACTGAGCGCCTGTGCTGTAGGCCACCTCAGCTAACAGATGCCCGAGTCACACACACTCCTCTGTGACCAGACCCCAGGCAGAGGCCAAAGAGCCGAGAAGACTCTTCAGAGGGATGGCCTCTCCCCACTTCAAGATATTTCTAGATCAGGGATACTAAACTAATGAGGGCAATAATAGCTAACGTTCATCGAATACTTACTTCTCTTTGATGGTGTTGCTATTGTTACACCATTAATAACTGTAACCATCACAGCTCCCTGTAAGTAGCAATTATTCTTATAAAAAGGGGCGGTGCTTAAGCAATCAGGCCACATCTGACGATCTCGGTCACCTCTTGCTGATCACGTGAGCCTGCAAAGTTACTACGTACGACTTGCTGGGCCTCAGGTTCCCTCATCTGTAAAATGGAGGTGGTAATGGTGTCTGCCACCTGGAGCCGCTGAGAGGCTGAAACAGGATCGGGTGTGGAAAGCACGTAATAGCGTAGCTGATGCTCAGAGTGAGGGCTCCGCCTCGATCGACCGGACGGTCTGCCTGGCGTGGCTCATGGCGTCCTACCTTACGGCGGGGAGGGACACCAATCAGAGTTTGCTCCCACAGCCTCTGGGTTGGAGAGAGGGGATGACATAAATC
>NW_006491088.1:0-984 GCF_000325575.1 Pteropus alecto | reverse complement strand
CCTTGGGTCACAGCTCCATCAGATTGCACAGGGTGAAACCTTGCTACTGCATGATCACCTGCACCTTAGGCGATAGCCTGACAGGAGGCTGGGTGGCAGGTGCTACTCCAAAGAATGACATGCCCTCTGTTTCTTGGAATGCGACACAATGCACTGGAGGAAGCCTGGACTCTTTTTATACCAAATGTGCCCCAAGGCTAGAATGAGATTAAGAGATGTGTAAATGCCAGAGAAATATGGGAGAAAGCCTTTTAATCAAGAAATTATAACATCTAATTATGTAAAATTTGTTAAATCATATATTACAGAAACATCCCATGACTAACCATATTGTTCTTATGGCTACTCTTGTATTTTCATTTCTTTGCCAAATAACTCGGGTTAGTGCTAGTTATTAAAATGGTAACATTTCAGTCAAATGACCAACTTTAGCTCTGCTTTTGATATAATGCAGCTGGCAATGTCCTGATTTTTATTAAAATGAAGTCTCTGTGAAAGTTTATTCTTGCGTGCATCTGTTTAGGTTTTTGTGTTTGTCTTTGTTTGCTCACTAGAAGAAGAGTTTTATTTCTTTACACCATCTCTGGAAGTTTGAAACCAGAGGCAAATGGATGAATCTATGTGGTGGTATTTAAAAGCCCGAGGCCACTTATCTCTCCCCAATATAACAACTCGGTCCGATCTATTTAAATTCAGTGAGCCAAGACTTATTTTCAAAAATCATTATCCAGACAACTGTCCATTTCTAAAGTGGTTTGTTAGCATTTATAATTTTATTGAAAATGCCATTTATGAGTTGATATTCACACGAAGCCTCTTATGAAAGCAAGTACTCTTCTGAGCAGCTATAATCTTGCTTTTCCTGTAGGATTAAACAGTCAGTCCATTCATTAAGTAAATGAATGAATTAAGATCTGGTCTTGTGCTCTTGTCCTTCACTTGCTGTAGTTTGAGCTTTTTCTTTCTTTCTTTCTTTTTTTTTTT
>NW_006491087.1:0-981 GCF_000325575.1 Pteropus alecto | reverse complement strand
GAAAGATAAATAGGACCAAAGCGAGCCTCGTGTCCCGTCAGGTCATGTTTCACGGCATATGAGTCAGCTGAAATAACTGTTTTTTCGAGCCTTCGCAATTTTGGATGCACGATAAGGGTTTTCGAGTCCAAACTGTGTTTCTGTCAATTCTTCTTCGATAGTATATGTGGTTTCCCGTCTATTTCTGCTAGATTTTCTTGCGTCGACGTATGACACACAAAGAGAAGAGAGCACAAGCCATAAATGACAGCATGAGGACGTGTCCCAAAGTGAGCACACGCATGCGACCGCCACAAAGACCGACATATAGAACATGACGGGTGCCCCAGAGACCTACATTATGCCCTTGTCTACTCATCACACCCGAAAGTTCACCAGTCTCCTGACCTATGTCACCATAAGGGTCTTTGCCCCCGTTTCTCCACTTAACAAACAGAACTATCAATCACGCAGAATTGTTATGCCTGGCCTCTTTTGCTCTACCCTCTGATACTGAGCTCTGCCCGTGTTGTCGCACGTAGGGATAGCTGCGCGTCTGATGTCCGTGTAGTGTTCTACGATATGAGCACAGAATGCCACGTGGCATTTATTCATTCAGCTGTCAACAGACGTTCAGATTGCCTCCAGTTTTTGACTGTCATCCGTAATGGTGCTGGGAAAGTTTTCATCGTTGTGTTTTGCAGAACGTGTTTGTATTTCTGTTGCGAATAAACTGGGATGGCATGGTAGCCAGAATTCTGTGGTGATGCCCGGTGACCCATTTCTGTGTGTAATTGCCTTTCGTTGAGTAGGGGTTAGAACCTGTGAATATGATGACATATTACGCCCAACATTGTATTTGTCCTATGGCACAAAGGATTTCGCAGATATCATTAAAGTCATAGAGAAGTTGACCTTAAGATAGGGAGATTATTGGGGATGGGCCAGACCTAATTGGCTGAGCACCTAAAGAAGTGCTTGGGCTGTTGCTCAGAGAGAGAA
>NW_006491086.1:0-984 GCF_000325575.1 Pteropus alecto | reverse complement strand
GGTATTGGATGGCAGAGAACAAAGCTGAAAGCAAGCAGGCTTTTGACCCATTCACCCGTTAGGACCTGGGAGCGTACTAGGAGCATCGTACTGCCACGTCAGAGTAAATAAAATGCCATTTGGGCATATTTGGGAGAGGAGGGTCTGATTTTAGTGACCGTGGCCTGTTTTGATCTTGATAGCCTAGAAGGGTCTCACATTTCTCATGTGCTCGGAGGAGAGACAGGGTGGCTGATGTCGAAACCACCAGGTGAGCACCCAAGGGATTATAGTAGAGGGTGTTGTGACGCCATCATCGATGGCTGTGGGGCAACCAGAATGGGATGCCCAGTGCCTGGGCCAATGCAGGGCCATGTCAGCAGCTGAGAGGAATGTCGGACCTTGTAGGGACAAGCCCAGCCTTGAGATGCCCTGGATCAGATGTGGACAGTGTAAGCAGGAGCCAGAACCCTGCATTTTCTCTCCACTCCTCTGGAGGACAGCAGGGGCCCAGACAGCGGTTCCAGGACCCGCTGGCCCACAGACTTCAGGCTTGTGTTCCCCTCACCCACCCAGGGACTTGGTAAGCTCATGCATCTCCCACCCGCCAGGTGCCATCATGGCAGGGCAAGTGGTGAAGGGGCATGCTGCTGAAATGAAAACTGTAATGAGGAAGGAGACATTTGGAAACCTTAAGACGCTGCTATCATGTGAACTGGCACATTTATAAAGCCTTTCCCCTCCTCACTATCCAGCGGGGTTAATGGGATAGGACACTAAGAAAAGAAAGATCAATAATAGAATAATAGCATATCGAGGAGACAGAAGTTCTTTGCTTACCGCAGGCAGTGAGTACAATTTCAGTCCTAGAGGGTATTAAGAGGAAGCCGTCCTGCCCTTACATTCCCCCCAATTGGTGAGATCGCCCCGCTCTTTCTCTGCATCTCTCTCTGCAGATGGCCAGAGCCCATGCTCGTCAGGGAGGGCAGAGAATTGCCATGCTTC
>NW_006491085.1:0-984 GCF_000325575.1 Pteropus alecto | reverse complement strand
GGCCAGTCTGGATGATGGGAGAGAAGGATGGACTCGGGTCTGCTGTGGGGAGAGTCACCAGACGGCGTGGAGTGGTGCATTGGACATTCGGAGTGAGGGAGAGGGTGGGTGAGGGGCCCCGTTGATGTTTTGGTTTGAGCCGTTGGATGGAAGCCAGTGCCTTTCACTGAGATGCGGTTGCATCCCTGTTCTGATACATATTCTAGGGTCCCACTTTGTTGACATCAGTCTTGGATGTATGGCTTGATTTGGCCAGTAAAATGTGAGCAGAAGTGACACGCGTCACTCCTGGGCAGGAGCTCTAAGGGTCATTGTGTGGTTTGGTCAAGTCTCTTTCCTCTGAGATTGGCAGAGTCTCACTTAAGGGCTGTTCCGTCACCTGGGAGCGAAGCTGGCATGAGCAGGGCCGTGGCCAAGCCGTGATGGACCTGCAGTGTGGACGAGAAACAGACCTCCGTTGTGTAAGCCCCTGAGCACTTGGGGCCCCTCGTCACCGTGGCATAGCTTAGCCCATTCTGACTCTCCTGAGAAGGAGCGAGTTTTGTGGATGGGGAGATCAAGAGTTCAGGCGGGAATGCTCAGTTTGCAGATGCATCTGTGGTGACATCAGGTATGCAGGTAGGAACCTGAGTTTGGAACTCAGCAGAGTAGTCACATCCGGAGATGTCGTACTGTGTGTCACCAATGAGGAAAATGAGGAGAGAGGGCCAGGACCTTGGCTGGTGCTTGAACTCAGGGCTGCCTGACTTCAAGAACGAAGCAGCTGGGTCAGTCCCAGCTCTGCCACTGTGTAGCCATATGGCCTTGGACACATTACCTTATCTCTCGTGCCTCAGTTTCTTCACATGTAAAATGAGAAATAACAAATGTAAAGAGCTCAAAAAAAGACATAGACCATACAGAAGGATCCTCTCCATGGGACCTACTGTTATAGATGTAGCTTTCTTGTTATTTATTTATTTATTCATTCATATATATATATAT
>NW_006491084.1:0-984 GCF_000325575.1 Pteropus alecto | reverse complement strand
GTCACTAAAGAAATATTTGATAATTTGTGAAATGAGATGTAAACAATAGATATAAATTAGTCTAATTCACTTCAAATCCTGTAAACTCCTTTGTAATTACTGCTAGTTCTAGACAAGTCTCTCCTTATATGGCCATCTGTTCTAATTGTAGTAAAGGGAAGTAAGCAAAGCTTTGCCTTGAGATGATATTGATTTTTCACTGGCATTTATGATTCCTGCTTTCTCTATAAGTTCTTTAAGCCTTTTTGGTAAGATTTCAAGATCCAGAGTCTGATTAAAAAATAAATACCCACATACATCTATTCTTTTTCTTTGTTTTATATGAATAAAACCCTAGTTTTTAGCTGGACATATAATATAAAAACAAAACAAAGCAAAACATTCCCCTGCATTTTTGCAAATGACTGTGACCATAAAACTATGTTGTAGTCAAGGGAATGTTAACATAAGCTATTACTCAAAAGAGAACCGGAATGTACTCTTGGCTTTGTTTGTTTTCCTGCTCCTTCTTCTTTTCCGTTGCAAACTTGCAGATACAAGGGCTGGAGCTCTAGCTGCAGTTTTGGATCATGAGGAGAACGACCACACCCTAGTAGATGAAGGGTGACCTGGAAGGGATGCAGATTTCCCAGGGTTTCATGGAGCAGAATCATCATACTAACCCCCTGATATTTTACTTCTGGCCTTATATGAGAAAGGAATTTCTTTCTTACTAAGTCACTTATTTTAGGACTCACACAAAATTAAACATAGTTTTACATTACGCATTACAAAAACTATCCAGTGCTTGCAACTGTAGAGCTAAAAGTAGCCTCTGCTGCACCATTCAAAACAGAACAATAGAAAGTGTTTGCAATGATAAGCAATGATTTTTATTTTTTACATTTAATTTCTTACATTCATTTTAGAAAAACAGTTGTATCTCTAATAGTACTTTTACTGATGAATACAGTATGACCAAAGCATTCTTTGAGCGATTGTGGA
>NW_006491083.1:0-984 GCF_000325575.1 Pteropus alecto | reverse complement strand
GGCGGGGAGGAGTCATTTCAATGGAGGTGTTATTTACAAGTTGCAGACAAAAATGAAGAGAGTTCACCTACACTGGGCCATCTGCAGGGTGTGTAGGGGCTGCTCTATGTCTTTGCTGCCTCAAAGGGAAAGTGACATAGGCATCAAAGCCAAAATGACACATAGCAGTTAGGCCTGGTACTCCTGTCATGCTTTTGGAGTGGTTTCCTCTCAACGAGGACAACAGTGGAGGTGATCAGGTAGAGGATGGCTGCTATGAGGTCGGAAGAATTCACTCCAAGACCAGTCGATGGTCTGTACCTTGGTGTTCAGGTCATACATGTAGACGAAAAAGAAGATATCAGCAAGGATCGTCTCGACCATGGACAGAGAGGAGTATGCTGATGCGGAGGTGTTGAAGCAGATCAGAATCACCAGGCACAATATAATCTCAGCAAACAGAAGAATTCCCTTGCCTGTGCATGAGAACTTGGTGTAGGTGACCCAGCAGATGGGGCCAAGAGGCGGTTGGGATCCTCCATAGCGTTGGCCAGAGTCCCTAGGTGCTTAGAGGATCTGCTCGCTTGCTTGTGGTTCGAGGACAGTCTTTCCTGCCCTCTGGCCAGAAAGGGAGCCCTGGAGCAAAGGAGCCAGACTCTACTTGTTACACACAGTACCCAGATAAAGTAGCTGTTTAACAAATGTTTATCAAATGAATAAGTCTACTGGAAGTCCTTAGAAGACCAGGAATTATGATGTATTAAGTACAACTGAAAAGAGGCTGAAGGGAGTCACGTCAAAGAAAATGGCGGCATAGGGAATTTCAAGGGTCCATCTTTATACAGAACAATGAAAAAACTAGTAAAAACTGTCAGAATCAACTTTATCAAAACTCCGGGAAAACATAGAGTGTTTATAGCTACCAGCAAATGGCAAAAACAGAAAAAGGCAACAGAAACTCAATAGGAGGGCTTTGTGGTGTCTTAAGTTACGCTTGGCCCCTTC
>NW_006491082.1:0-984 GCF_000325575.1 Pteropus alecto | reverse complement strand
TGGTGAGCGACGCGCCCCAGCCCCGTGGTGCCCTCGGGGTCACCCTCCTCCTATATATACTTCCAGCCCCTGAGGAAATGTGTGCACAGTCGTGTCTGCTGCCTAGGTCCCTTTTTCAGATTGGAACTTCTTTCTCGGCCACTGTCTCTCTTGTCCCCTGTCCCCTTTCCAGCCCACTGTCTCTCCCTGAGTCCAGATCGCACCCTGGGGTGGTTTGTAATGCCCGCGTCCACCCGTCCGTCCAGTCCCTCCAGCTTCTCACTCCCTCTTTCCAAGCTCTGGAGGGAGTTCTGGGGGACAGAGAGGAACCGAGGGGGTCAGCGTAAACATAGGTTCTTCTGCCCACGAGGCTTTGGTCACGGAGTGAAGAGCCACAGTCCTTCGGGGGTGCTGCTCTCCGTGAGGGGACACGCTGCGCGCTCTGCGACGCCCCGCCCCCTCAGCGCGCCCCTCCTGACTCGGCGCCCCGCCCCTTCAGATGTTCCAGCACCTGATGCAGAAGTGGAAGCACAGCCAGGGGACATTCGGGCTGGTGACCTACACCCTCTACGACCTCACGGAGATCGACTCTGCAGGGGATGAGCCGTCGCTGCTGGAACTCATCGTCACCACCAAGAAGCGGGAGGTAACGGGACCTTCAGGTCTGCGAGCGAGCGAGCGACGGGGGACGGATGCCAGGGTGTCCGAGCCGCTCGCTCCGTCCTCTTCCTTCGCCAGGCTCGCCACATCCTGGACCAGACGCCTGTGAAGGAGCTGGTGAGCCTCAAATGGAAGCGATACGGGCGGCCGTACTTCTGCCTGCTGGGCGCCTTATACGTGCTCTACATCATCTGCTTCACCATGTGCTGCGTCTACCGCCCCCTCAAGCCCAGGACGGATAACCGCACCCAGCCCAGGGACAACACCCTCTTGCAGCAGAAGCTACTTCAGGTGACACCCTAGAGCAGCAGGTGACACCGCGGGGCAGGATCAGACTTGTATCAC
>NW_006491081.1:0-982 GCF_000325575.1 Pteropus alecto | reverse complement strand
GACTATGGAAAATGACTCTTCAGTAACTGAGTTCATCCTGGTAGGATTTACAGACCAACCTCAACTCCAGTTAGTCTTCTTCTTCCTCTTTTTATTGAACTATATTTCCACCGTGATAGGAAATTTGAGTTTAATTAATCTAATATGTCTGAATTCTCACCTTCACACTCCCATGTACTTTTTCATCTTCAACCTCTCCTTCATAGATTTCTGTCACTCCTTGGTCATTACCCCTAAATTGCTGATGAACTTTGTATCAGAGAAGAACATTATTTCCCTGGCAGGATGCATGACTCAGCTATTTTTTTTCTGTTTCTTTGTCCATTCTGAGTGCTATGTGTTGACAGCCATGGCCTATGATCGCTATGTAGCCATCTGTAAGCCCCTGCTGTACACAGTCACCATGTCCCCTCAGGTCTGTTCTCTGCTGATGTTTGGTTCATACGTAATGGGGTTTGCTGGTGCTATGGTCTACACAGGGGACATGGTTAGATTGTCCTTTTGTGATTCCAACATCGTCAACCATTACATGTGTGACATATTCCCCCTCCTACAGCTCTCCTGCAGCAGCACCTATGCCAGTGAGCTGGTGAATTCCATTATTGTGAGTACAATTGTAATAATATCCAGCTTTATTATTTTCATTTCTTATGCTTTGATCCTCTCCAATATCCTCAACATCTCATCAGCTCAGGGGTGGTCCAAAGCCTTCAGAACCTGTGGCTCTCACATAATAACTGTTGCCCTCTTCTATGGTTCTGGGTTGTTCACACATCTCAAGACCTCTTCTGATGGTTCTATGGACCAGGGGAAGTTTTTCTCAATATTTTATACCAATATAGTGCCCATGTTGAACCCCCTTATCTATAGTCTAAGAAACAAGGATGTCATATTTGCTCTGAAGAAAACCCTGAAGAGAATTGCAAATTAAGCAGAACCAATGTTGCTGGGCTGTTGGGGCATGTATGTATACTCTGTGTGT
>NW_006491080.1:0-983 GCF_000325575.1 Pteropus alecto | reverse complement strand
AGCCTTAGAAAGTTCTCATTGGTGATTTTAGTTCATCTTCTCATGATCCCAAAAATAAATTAAGGAAGTTTGAGCAGCATAATTTAGTTGCCCATATTATGACAAAAAAAATTTTCTCTAGTTGAAATAACCTCTAAAACTTTTGAGTCATTATCATTATTTGTTTCATTTTTCTCATTTTTCTATTATTCCAAATTTACTATTAAAAAGAAATCTTATTATGCATGTGTACTGGCATCAAGAATTTTGTCCTGAAGAGAAGCAGAAAATCTCATAGGCTTGCCAGGATTTTTATTTCTTACCTGGACATTTCATTATCAAATAGGCATATTGAAAAAACTATGATAATGAAAATTAGGCAGATCTTGATGTCCCACTCGGTTCCTGTAAGTCTTTGAGATATTAAGAAATTGGTTGATTTATGAAGTAAAGGTATTGGGTTTTCAAAGAAAAAAATAAAAAATATATATTTCCCTCTACCATACTCTACACTAGGGCCAGAGTCATCCTTATAAATTGCCAGACTGATGAGGCCACCACTGCTCTCATGTCTATGGCTGTATCTCCTCTTAAAACCCTTTTATGAAGAAAAGTGGAAGGTGCAGAATGAAGCAGTGTTAACGTGTGCAAAAATTTTTCTTGGAAACCTCAACTGCAGGGACATATTTATTTGTACTCTTTCAACTCTATTCAGAATAAAAGTAAAAAGAACATTAGAGTTCCCTCCATGGAAGTTACCCTTGAATTCCCTGTAGGATGAAGGCACAGTTGTTCTACTGGGCATTGTGAGCTAATCAGCAAATCACCCCAGACACGCCTGAGTGTAACAATTAGAACCACACTTTGTGTCATTAGGGTTCACTGTGAGGACAACTTGACAAACTGCTTCTGAGCAATTTTTTAGGACGTATTCATTTCCTTTATCTGATAACTCTTGATGTTGCCACATCCAACCACCTAATAGTTTCTTCAGACATCTCAAA
>NW_006491079.1:0-983 GCF_000325575.1 Pteropus alecto | reverse complement strand
GTAATCCACATGGGTAAGAACCATGTTTTTTTCGTAATGTGAACAGGGTGGAAATTCAATATATGTATATGAATGAAGTAGAAATGAATACTAACTACTTGCAGCTTAGAGAATTCGAGAGCTGGAAGTCTGGTCTTAGTTCCTTGATACTCAGTAGCCCCAGGGGAGAGAAGAATAAAGGAATGACATTTACCAAAACTAGGAGGGCATTTTAGAATTGTCCCTTCCCAGGTTCCCTGTGCAAACACTAGCCATCTTTTAGTCGTCAATATCTACGACTGGCAGAACATTTTCCCCAATTCTTACCGTATTGTTATTTTAGTTGAACCTATAGTTCAACACCCTTGGAATAAAATGTGCTGAGAAAACTTATTTTTACAAACCCCTTGTAAAGTTGCTCAACGCCCTTTAAAATGCAGTCTTAAATGCAAGCAATTTTACCTTACGGATCAGAGTGGATTTCACGTGATCATTTCCTGACATTTTATTTGAACAACTGTGCCATCAAAGAGGCATTCGTACGTATACGGGGAGCTCGTAAGATCAGTTCAGGCTGATTTCTGACCAGCTCTGCCCTGGGTTCGAGGGTGTCTAACCTACCACAGTGTCCTTTCCTCTTTTCTGGAGGACAAGCAGTGTGTGCACCCCACCGGGCACCCCAGAGCACACCTAATCCGGCAGCGGCTGAAACGCAGCCAAACACCGCAGGATCAGGATGTTTTGAGTTGAGGTAAGGGATGGGGTTTACGGGAAAATCCGAACAGAACTGTGTTTATATACACATTTCTAATCTGCATCTTTAAAAAGAATAAATTAAGAATCTCAAAATCAACATCAGATGTCGTGTGATGACTTCAACACAACAAATAACCTCTTAAAACAAAATATTTTGAAATCTAGTTCCTCCTTCGCTCACCTGCTGTTGCTGTGGTTCAAGGGGCCAGGGTTTCCACTGTGACAGTTCCTAAAAACCAAAAGCAACA
>NW_006491078.1:0-983 GCF_000325575.1 Pteropus alecto | reverse complement strand
TGGGGCCAAGAAGAAACCTAACACAGCCTCGAAGGAGTCAAGCGGTATCCTAAGAAGATCCCTGCTTCTCTGACACAGGACAGTGGCCAGGGAAGCTGTCTCAGGCATGGGCATGCACTGAATAAAGCCATATATGGCCTATTCCGGAAGGCGCGAGTTCATCATGATAGAATAGTCGAATAGAAAATGTTCAGCAGTGCGAAAGGCTGGATGTGTGGGTTGTGACTGGACCCATGGCTGAGGCCAGTCGTGCGGCATCTATGGCACAGATCTCTGGCCGACTCCAGTTTGGACCTGTTCATGAGGACAGTACGAATAGTGAAGAACTTTAGTCAGTGATGACAAAATTAGATCTGTAATTTAGAATGGGCACTCAGGCAGAAGTGGGGTAATGGCAGGAGACTGAAGGAAAGGCAAGAGACCATGTCAGTGGTGGTCACTAAGCTCCAAGTTGAAGATAGTATGGCTGGACTCAGAGAAGGTGTGATGGAAATGGAGAAAAGGTCACAGCAAAAAGTGTCCAAGGACTTGGTATTTGCAGAATGGGGCGTAGAAGATGTTACCCAGGTCCCTGGCTTGAGCATCTGGCAGGATGGTAGGTTTAGTCTTCTTGCGGGGATGAGGAGGTGCCCATCGAATATGTTAGTAGAGGTAGCACTGCAAAGAGAGATGGACTAGAGATGTAAAGAGGAGAGTCACCAGACCATGGCCAGGAAGTGCAGACCTGAAGGCGGCTGAGGTTGACCATGGAAAACATGTAGATTGAGGAAAAGCCCTCTTGGGGAAGCAGAGAACATTGATTAATAGTGATCCAGGCTCGTGGTGCAATGGAAAAACAAAGAAGCAAGGGTATTGAGAGCACTGTCATGAGTAGCTGCAGTGATGGAAATCTTGGAGCCCGGGCTGGTTGTGAGACAAAGTGAAGGCAGAAAGGAATGACAGATTGGGAGAGTGGCTCAGAAGGCCTGGTAACAAAGCCTTCG
>NW_006491077.1:0-984 GCF_000325575.1 Pteropus alecto | reverse complement strand
CCCGGGGCCAAGCCCTTTACTTCTGTGCTCCTGCTCCTCAAAGTCACCTTTATGCAGTTGGAATCCTCCCCCGGGCCTGCTGCGGGGGAGGGGGGAGCGGACTTGGCAGGTGGGGCCGTGTAGCTGGCAGTTGCCAGACAGAGGGCAGCAGAGGTACCCGCGTGGAAAAGACCCTTTCCTGGGCGGGGCACCGCCAGGCCTCGTGGGAGGGGGCTGCACGGTCGGCCCAGAGCCCGGCTTCCTGGCCCGGGCGTAAGGGAGGGAACCGGGCACACTCCCAAGGGCGGCTGTAAGAATGTGTGCGTAAAGAAGCGACAGGCTTAGCACACACCCACGCCCACCCACACCCCAGCATCACACCCCGGCATGCCCTCCCGCGGTGCCCAGGGTGGGAAGGGCAGGCGATGTGGGTCACAAACAGGGCCACTGCTGTGGCGCTCACTCCCCTGGGCTGACCTCCTTACTGCCCATGGCCACCAGCTCCCGTGGCCCCAGATTTAGATGGCGTGAAGAACAGCAGCTCCCCAAACCCTGAGAAGGTGGGGGAGTCAAAGGAGAAGGTAGTACTTCTCTCCTGCTGGTTCCCCTCCTGGGATTGGGGTGGGGGTCACAGGCCAGATGAGGCCCTTGGGGCCCAGAGCTGATCTGAAGGTGCCGGATGCTTCCCCAGCACTCAGCCACGGGTGGCCCCTGCAGCTGGCCATCCCCACCTCCCAGCGCAGCCAGCGAGATGGACTCAGCCTGGCCACAGGCCGAATCTGGGAGATTCTGCTCACTGCGACCCCCAGTGGTGCTGAGGTCCTCGGGGTACTGGGGAGGGGCCTCCTGGTCTCCCCCAGAGCTGGGGCTGGGGCCAGGGTGCCCTAGGGCTTCAGTGCCACCAGCTCCTGGGACGTCCACACACCCACCTCTCGCCTCTGGAAGCCTCATCTCAGCACATGAGGAGAGGAGGCCGCTTCCCAGCTCTGGGGGGCGGAGCAGGGC
>NW_006491076.1:0-983 GCF_000325575.1 Pteropus alecto | reverse complement strand
ACTGTTCAACCATGACTCTCACATGGAAATTTTGGCTTAAGGATTTCCCAGGGTTCATGCTTTAGGACACTTTAGAACATGGACTCTGGGTGGTGTATTTGGGTGAGGCAACATTCCTCCACCTCCAGCTGAAATATAAACACTCTGAGAACTGTTAAAACTTATCAACCAATGTAATTTAGACATAATTAATAGATAGATAATAACAAAATGGGGCATGGAATAGGTCCCTACTTCAAGATGCAACATTAGATTCCATAAGGATACTGATGAGGGAGGCCTAAAGAAGCAGCAGACAACTCCTTGCTGTTTTTCTTAGCATCGCCATGCTGGGCATGGTTAAAATAATACCCTATTGTTCAAACTCAGAAATATTCTGAAAATAAACAACTAAAAAAATAAAAGTCTCATTCTCTTCTAGGACACACTTTAGGAAGAAAATTAGAAATAAAGGAAATTTTGTTAACTTTTTCAGGAAACTCAGAGTTAAATGATGATCTTATTCGAAGAGGGAAAAAATAATTTTTGAAGCTTACTAGGTATCCATAAACATAAAACTTGGGATTTACATTTGAAACGGAGCAAGTCAGATTCTACTGAGAAGGAAATATTTAACTTTAATGTTTGAGATATTTCCTAAAATTTAGTCTACATTATATTACTTGTTACAATTTTATAAGAATTAATAATATTCCTGAAAATGCAGAAGTCAATCTCTCCAAGGAGGGTGATATCTGATTTTTAAACATTGGACCATATGGAGTTTTGCTAGTTAGCTGTGTGTGTCTGAGGCCCTCGAGTAGTTTCACTGTGAGGAGATTTTACCCAGAGCTGATAGAATTCAGAACTATGGCATGAACTTCAGAACACATGTGAGTAAATTGTGGCGAGGACTGGTAGTGGTGGTTGTCCATTGCCAATAACGTTTTTAGAACTGTAGAAACTCTACTGCCAGGCCACAAGTTGAGGAAATTAAAAAATAT
>NW_006491075.1:0-982 GCF_000325575.1 Pteropus alecto | reverse complement strand
CGGAGGATTGTCAAGTGCTGAGGGCTCGAGGCTCAATCCTGCAGCTCTCTTTCCCCAAAATGACAACCCTGGCCGCACCTGCCCGGGCCCTAGGCCATTCACTTCCACATCCTCCCTCGAAGTTTCCAGCATTTCCAGTCTTTAAAGAACAGTACAGGGAATGGGGCACACTGTGCTATTGGGGCGAGGGTAAGATGAAACCTTGCTCTCAAGTGCCCACACAGACCCTGCACTGAAAGCGACTCCCCCTCAGCCCCCTGGCCCACCCTAGGGTTCACAGGTGGAGTAGCTCAGGGCCCTTAGAGACTCACCTGACCCCTCTCCCCCCGACTCTCCCCAAACACCAGATACCACCTGATCACCTCCCAGGGCCTGCTTTTGGCAAACAGCACGGCCTGTGGTCCCATGCCCAGCTCTAACCCCATACCCATCCCATATCCAGCTCTTCCAGTTCCTCTTCTTGGTCACTCCTACTGGAGGCTTTCCAGCTTGTGACAACAGGAGGCAGGGCTGGATGAGGAAGGCCTCCCTTTCTTGCATTGGGGGCCTCCAACTGGGAAGGCAGAGCTCCCTCTCCTCTGACTTTGGAGTGCCTGCCAGACAGGCTCACTCTCCTTTTCTGCAGGCTCTTCTGAGCTTCCTAGAGGTCCATCATCAGGCGCATACTTGGAGAACAGCTCCTGCCAGGGTCGAGAACAAGGTCGTTGAGGCCATATTCTCCTTACTTCATTTCCCACCACCACTCCTGACCTCAGACCCCAGACATCTGACCCAAGTCAGCTGGTTCCAGTACTACTCGGACTGCAGTGTGCTCTGATTCTAGATCAGCCCCAGCTCCAACACTCACTGTGTAAGTGACCTGGGGCCTGGCCTTCCTGAGCCTCATTTCCTCTTCTGAGAACTCCATGTTGTCCTGAGGATGCAGTGTCGGAAAGCTCTGCACAGTTCTTTTCTCCCTGAACCTTGTGGGCACCCTGTGAGA
>NW_006491074.1:0-982 GCF_000325575.1 Pteropus alecto | reverse complement strand
CTTAAAAGGTGAGCGTATTAGGCCTCACCCTTCCTCCATCAGGAAAGCTGCTATCTTTCCACAATGTGCTTCTGCTCCTTTGTGGGACCAAAGGCACCCATCTGCATGACTCTGAGTCCACGGGTGTCTCCAGGTCTTTGCCCAGTGTAACGTTATAGAGCCCAGCAAGCAGCAGGAAGGGAGGAGCCAATGCAAAGTCACCAGAACTTCCTGGCCTCCAACCAGCCTTTGGAGCCAGCAGGAGCCTGGCCCAAGTCTGGAAACACCTGATGAGACTGTGTCACTCTGATTAGACTACTGCTCTTCTCTTAGCTTTGGGAACAATCTTCGCATTTCAAATAAGCTATTTGTTCTGAATATGAAAATGAAGTTACTTCACAGTCACCTGAAGAAGCACAGAGGCAGGTTATTCTGCTGAGTATACCTGGAGCTGGCAGAAACCGAACCTTTGCCCAGAAAATCCAGTGATCCTGCTATTTGATCTCTTTGTCCTACCCTATTGGTTTGGTTTGCTTTTCAGAGGCCTCAGTACTAGGTGGCTGCATGCACATGTTTTTATTTTATTTCTCTGAGACTAGGTGGGAAGAGTAGAGAAACAAGGAAATGCCTGTGCGATGGAGTTGTTATAGGCAACGTGGACCACCTTAGAGTGCATGAAATTCTGACAGTTTAGTGGTTTATTTAAACTAAAATTGCTCTTTACAAATTATAAAAGCAATTCAAAAGTGACTCATTGTAAAATATTTAGAAAATACAAACAAATAGAAAAAAGTCACCAACAAAATTTATTGAAGGACACATAAAATAATAGATTAACAAATGGAATGCGACTGTTCTTAAATGGCAAGATTTTACTAAATGCCTCACTTTTTCCAAGTTATATAAACTTAAAACAGTTCCAGTGAACATCTGATGGGACTGAGAATACTGTTTTTTATTTTATTTTAACATCTTAGTGAAATAAATCATATTAACATCTTTA
>NW_006491073.1:0-982 GCF_000325575.1 Pteropus alecto | reverse complement strand
GGGGAGTGGGTACAGGAGGAGGCTTTATCCCAAAAGCCTTGGCTGATGAAAGCTTGATTGATTTACTCTGCAGTCGGATCCACTCCTCTGGGTTTTTCCCCTCCCATCCCATTAAGAGAAACAAGATCCAGTGGGTGTCTGGGAGGAAGGAGGGCAAACCCCTGGGTGGGCCGTGACAGAGTCCAATGCAATAGGAACTAGTGAGAGGCTCTAGCCTCCTCACCCAGCTCAGTAACCCCTGCTCTGGAAAAACAGCCCGAGGGTCCGCCTTAGCCTGGCTGGGAACAGGGCAGGGAGTCCAGCCTGCGGTTTCGGTGTTGAAAGCATGCAATTCAGGAAAGCCCTTGCCCCGCATCTGCCCTCTTCATCATTTGTGGCTACAGTGGCAATATCAGGAAACCACGAAAGGCCCACTCCACCCCCACCCCAGCTGCCTCTCTAGGTGCCAAGAAGAAGAAGGCTAAGAGCCCATCACTACATCCCGGAAGCCCTGATGACAGTAATAGTGCCTTTTCCTCATCCCACAGGTCCTTGTGGTCGACCTTGTCAACAACCGGTTCCTCAGACAGGTGAGCGAGAAGGCCGGCTTCACGCCTTCAACCAGCTACTCTCTCTGTTTCACCTCTGGTGTCTGCGGCTCAGGCTTCTGGCCCCAGAAAGGCTTCTTGGTGGGCCTGGGATTTCAAAACAGGCTGGCAGGATGGGATGACCCACGGCCAGGGCTGGACCGAGGATAAGACAGAAGGCTGGGCCAAACAGGATGAGTCTGGCAGAGGGCTGATCCCCACGTGTTGTGTTGTGTCACACAGTGGTTTTCTGGCCATTAGAATCTTTGTGTAGGTTGTAACCATAGATGCTTGTCTTTTCAACGTGCTTTTAAAGAATATTTTGATAACAAAGTTTATGATATAATATTAAGTGGAAAAATCAAGGTGCAAAATTTACGTACATTATTTTACTGACCTCATTTTTTTAAAAATGA
>NW_006491072.1:0-982 GCF_000325575.1 Pteropus alecto | reverse complement strand
AAGAGAGAGACAGAGTAGAGCAGCAGGAAAGGAGAGAAATCAGAGTGAGCTTTCCCCCTGCAGTGTAAGTATAGGGAGAAGGGCTTGTTAATAGTAGTGAGGGGTGCTCACTCCTTTTTAAGGAGACAAAAATAAAAATTCTTCATTTATAACAATTTAGTCCAGGAACAGAGCTACCCAATCATGAAAACCAAATCAATTCCTGTTCTATATATCTGGTGGATATATAGAAGGAAAAGACATTTTTTAACCCAAAAGTTGAATGGCAAGCCCAAGCAAGGACTGACTATAACCAGGCATCTGACATAGTAATAGGCCAGGCTGACTAAAAGAATGTAGAATGTAAATCGTGGTACCAGGCAAAGGTCTGGGACATGTCATCAGAGCCCATGGAGGCAATCCAGGTGGCCTTGGCTAGATGTAGCAAAGGGAGGGAACCAGCGCCTTATGCAGTGAGTTCAGTAGAAGAAAGTCCACAGGAATTGGAAAAATACCAAAAACTCAATGGGAAATTTAAGTATTGATGTCAGAAAGTATAGTTCTCTATTCAAAGAAGGGGAGATATTGGGGCCAGAGCTAAAGAAAAGGGGAAAAATCAAATAGCCAAGGTATTCATGAGAGGAGAAGAAGAAGAAACACGTGAAGACGAGAAGTATAAAGAGATATCATCGCCAGAAACAGAAGTAATTAGCAAAAATGGGCTGAGCAGAGAGAAAACTGAAGAAGCAAAATGAAAAGAAAAAAAAGAGGTAGAATGAGAGTGGAGGTCAGAGGAAGAACAAAGATGGGGGTAAGAGGAAGATTGACGGTAAAGACAAGAGGTAAAATGAGATGGGGTTAGGAATTACATTGAGGGTAGAAGTGAGAGGTAGAATCAGGGCGGAAGGAAGAGGCTGCATAAGGTTGAAGGTAGGTTGGGGGCGGAGGTAAGAAATAGAATGAGAGTAGGGGTAAGAAGAGGTGCGGGAGGGGCCAAGCTGCC
>NW_006491071.1:0-982 GCF_000325575.1 Pteropus alecto | reverse complement strand
AGAAAGGTGGTCTGGAAGAGCACAAATTAAAGTTACCACAATGATAGTTGCCATGATACAGGAGTCCAGTATGTGTAACAGGCACCTAGATTTGATAATGGCTAGACCAAATGACTGCTTGATATGTAGAAGGTGATAGTGGATCATAACACCTGCCTTTGGGTTTTCAGTATAAACTGGAACAGAGCTAGCATTCCAGCAAATGCATTGACAAAATCCAGCTACAGAGTTACAATTTATTGCCTTGCACAACTCCAATTATGCACATAGTTCTGATTTCTTGCTTGCTGGCTCCTCCTCATTATTCAAGTAACAAATCGATAATTTCCATATCTCATTTGGCTAGGTTTTCCTCAATTTTCTTTTCCTTGGGTTGGACTTTAAGTACAGAGAGGCATAGTTGTGTGTTTCTAGCTCATGTGCCAAATATATTATGCCTACTTCTTTCTCTTCATTCACTAACTCAGTGATTCAATTGGAAAAGTATGACCAAACCTGTCTGGCTCAATTTGTATTTTATAAAGCAAGTTGTTTATTGCTAATGTTCTGTTGTTCCCTGGATGTACACGGATTTTTTCTACCTATTTTGGTTTCATTACTTCAATAGAATTTGAAGCTACATTTAGAGGTTGATAGTTGCCAAGACTACAGGGGTCCTTTTGTTTTTATTGATGTTTGTTTGTTTTCTTCTTATTCCTATTTATAAACAGGAGGGAGGAAACAAAAACCTGTTACAAAGATCTTTGAGGAAGATTTCATTTACAATTGAATGCTGATAACAAGTATAAACAAATTTATATTTTCTTTTTTTTCATAACAATGGAGAGCTACTTTATTGTGATGTCTGAACACCTAACCCAGAGGGTTGGTGTGAATTTTCACTGGAATAATTATCTTTAAATTATTTTTTTATTTTTATTTTTTTAAATTACAGCTGACATTCAAAATTATGTTAATTTCAGGTGTACAGCATAGTGGTTAG
>NW_006491070.1:0-981 GCF_000325575.1 Pteropus alecto | reverse complement strand
GGCCCCCTTAAACTCTATGTACTCTTGAGGATCTCTCTTTGTTTCTAGCAGATGTCACCCATTCTGATTCCAAAGGGATGGATAATATGCTTCACTTTTCAAACATTAATTCAAAAATGAAAATTATTTTTTCTGATTCTTTTCATAATTACTAATGGTGAAATCAAGCACATTATAGTAGTAATAAATGGGGAGTCTAAGTAAAATAAGACAGATTCAAAAACTCATTATCCCCTCCCCCTCTAAAAAGTCCATTACAAGGACAGCAGATAATAAAAAAAGAGATGATAGCAAATCTCTTTGAAAATGGTAGAGCAGAAAGTATCAATGACTTAGCAGATGAAAAAAGCCAAGACCCAGCCTGGCAGTGAGAAAAACAAAGATGTAGCATAAATTGTGCTAAACCCCTAAAATGTCAGAGAATGTTTATTGTTAAGTACTACTGGGAGTAGGAACTAAGGATGGGATGAGAGCAAGTGGAATGATCAGTCTAAGACGACAGACTCTCAAATCAATTCCAATAGCCTACACAGCAGAGTACCAACTCAGCTCCAACCTCAGCATGAGACCAGAAAAACATGCTCCCAAAAGATAACAAGCTGGACCCATGGACCCATACCACATATAAAAATTAACTCAAAGTGGATAACAATCTAAATATAAGAGCTAAAGCCATAAATTGTTAGAGGAAGACATAGGGTTAAATATTCATGACCTTGGATATGGCAATGGGTTCTTAGATTGACACCAAATGCATGAGCAACAAAAGAAGAAATAAATTGCATTTTATTGAAATTAAAAGCCTTAGTGCATCAAAGGACTTTAATCAAAAAAGAAAAGAAAAGAAAAGACAACCTACAAAATTGGAGAAAATATTTGCAAATTATGTATCTGATAAGTATATCAGGTTTGTATCCAAAATATAAAAAGCACACGACTCAGCAACAAAAAGACAAAACAACTCAATTTAAAAATGGGCAA
>NW_006491069.1:0-981 GCF_000325575.1 Pteropus alecto | reverse complement strand
AAAAGGCAGCTAAGGACCAATTTGGCCACAATGTATCTTGAACGACATTGGATTTTAATAAGATTTACATATGAATTTCTAGTATGACACCAAGATCCTATTGAGGGAAAGAAAATAGGTGTTATGTCTGTATTGTTATTGTTTAAAGCAGTGCATAGAATGTAGGAACTGCTCAGAATAACCTTTGAATTATAAGGAGAAATACAAGATGATGTCAGGAGGATGTTTTAAAGTTCACCCATCTCTGTATGTTTAAAATTTTGTCATAAAAGACCCTTCCTGGACATCATAGTCCCTTTAGTCCTGAATGCACTCTTCTTGATGGAAAAGTACATTCATATCCTTTTAGTCTTCCAGCACTCTGGGGAGATAAGCCGAATCAAATAAATACTTCATTTGTCTCACTTTCTGAAGATAACCTAGTTTCTCAATGTAAAAATAAACAAATATGCTGTCTTAGTGCCTTCGAGTTCGTAGAACCAAATATCACAGGCTGGGTGGCTCATAAACAACAGAAATCGATCGATTTTTCACAGTTCTGGAGGCTAGTAAGTCCAAAATCAAAGCAGCAGGAGATTCAGTGTCTGGCAAGAGCCCACTTCCTGGCTCACAGACAGCCAGCTTTTCATTGTATCTTCACATGGCTGAAGGGATGAGAGCTCTCTGGGGTCTCTTTTAAAAGGACATAATCCCACTCATGAGGGCTCCACCTTTATGATAATTACCTCCAAAGGCTCCACCTCCAAATACCATCACAATTGTGATTAGGCTTTGACATATGAATTTTGGAGAGACACAAACATTCAGTCCCTAAAATATGCTCTTTGGTTTAGAGGTCACTTCTCTCTTAGTTTTCTAAGCTTATAAATTCATGATACAGTAGACTCAGTTTATTAGTCTTACTGATTATATATATACACACACATACACACACACACATGGGGATTATATATGTATATAATTATATATGATTGTATAATA
>NW_006491068.1:0-982 GCF_000325575.1 Pteropus alecto | reverse complement strand
TCTTTCAATCCTGTGTACCACTTTAAACACTTCATATCCATAAAGAAGTCCAATGGGATCTCCCTTCCATATATATTTCAAAACAAACCACTTCACATTACCTCCGCCTCTATCATACCCTCTCATGAGAACTACTTAATAGCTTCCTAACTTGTTTGCCTACTTTCACTCTCGTCACCCTATAAGCCACTTCCCACAAGGCATCCCAAGAGATCGTTTAGAAAAGTAAATCGTGTCTTTCCTCTGCTCAGAACTCTCAGTGGCTTTCCAGTCTTACTCACAATACAACTCGAAGTCCCTGCCACCACCCACGAAGCTCGAAAAATCCAGCCCCCTAACCGCTCAGCTTGCCAATCTTTACCACCTCCCTTTGCTCGCTATGTTCCTATCACACTGGTCTCTTTGCTATTTATCAAACACAATACTTGGTGCCTTGGGTCCTGTGCACCTGCTATTCCTTCTGCCTGATGGCTCTTCCTCCTCCTTAGATTTACATAGCTTGGTTTCTCATATCATTCAGGTCTCTGCTCAAAACTGTCCTTCCCTGACCAGCTGATCAAATATTTCTCCCTCATTACTCCCTATGCCCATACCCACATCCCTCTGCGTCTGTTATAGTTGAGTCATTTGGAATTCTAGGTTCTCTGACTTGAAATTCAAGTGCTTGGGAATCAAGGTCAAAGAACTTTTCAGTATTTTTGTTTCACATTTATATTACAGTGATTCTTCTCATGGGTAAAAAGAAATAGGCGACAGATAGGGGCTTAAGGAGTATTCTAAGAGATACATTTTAATTCTGTTTACAGGTCCCCTAAACCACTGTCACCCAACCCAAGATTCCCTAGAATATTAGTGGAGACAAAGATTTCTAAGTCCCTCAGCTGAAACCTACCTCAGACCTTCATGGAATCATCATGATCTGCTGACACAGCTCTCTTTTGGGAGCTTCAGAAATAGATCTATTCGCTTAAGTACTGAACAA
>NW_006491067.1:0-981 GCF_000325575.1 Pteropus alecto | reverse complement strand
GGATGAAATGAAAGGACACTAGACAGTAACTCAAAACCACAAGAAGAAATAAAGAACACCAGTAAAGGTAACTACATACATATTAAAAACGGTATTATTATATTTTTGTTTTATAACTCCTTTCTTTTTTATATGATTTAAAAAACAAGTACACAAAACAATAATTATAAATACATGTCAATTGGTAAATAATGTATAAAGATGTAATTTGTGATAATAATATAAAGGTAGGTATGGTGCTGTAAAGAGCAGAGCTTTTGTATGCTATTAAAGTTGGTATCAATTTGAACTAGATTGTTAGAAATTTAAACGTTAATTCTAATTCCCAGGGTAATGTCTAAGAAAATAACTAAAAAATATACAAAAATGAAATGAAAAGGTAATCAAAATGGCACTCAAGGAAAAAAGTCTCATTCTGCCAAAAGATGAGAGAATTGCCTGACATGTTGCCTATGGGCAAAATGAGGGTTCTCTGAACAGAAATTCAAACCACATGAGACTTTTTGCAAAAATGTAATATAAATAAATGTGAAACATTAACTGAGTAATACACATGACCCAGGAGCTCGATATGGTCTTAGCACCTCTCCCACTGTTGCTGCTGTGAAATTGATGCCTCATGCCAGGTAGCAGACTAGCATTTTCCTAAGTATGATCAGCAAAATACTCATGCGTTGATGCTGACGGATATAACACACCCAAGGGCTGCTGTGGAAATGCTGGGGTAAATTGAGTTCAAGAAATGTCTTTACTGCAGAGCTCCTGAGGGTCTATAACACATTATGCATGTACACTGAGTTCTCAGGAGGTGGTAATAGCATGCATGTTTCCCAAACTTTTTGGTCATAGAAAGAATCTATCATTTTAGAGACTGAAGCTTTAGGGAAAATTGTTTAGGGAATGCTGCAGATTTAAGCATATAGTATGGAGGTTTTCGATACCTCACTTTCTTCATGACCATAGCTGGAGTGATAGATAGCA
>NW_006491066.1:0-981 GCF_000325575.1 Pteropus alecto | reverse complement strand
GTGTGCGTGTGCATGTGTGCATGTGTGCATGTGTGGGTGTGTGTGTGTATTTGTCTGGGATAGATATATATGTCATACACACACACACACAGTTTAGAACAGTGCCTGGGACAAAGCAAGTACTATATGTGTTAGCTATAATTATATATTCAAAGTCAAGTCCAGGTACAGATATGCTTGGTTTGCCTGTCCTCCCTGACGCTCCCTATGTGCTTCTCTTCTATTACCGGCCTGGTCTCCAAAGGCAGCAGTATTTTCAATCCCTGCTATCAAAACTCTCTGCTTGAAAAACATAACCTCTTGAACTTCACAAAATTATTTGGAAGTTTATTCCTGTATTTCAGAGTTTAAGAACCCCAATTAATACAAAGATCCCTACCTCCTCTATTCCTTTACTAAATGGATAGTGTGGCATTTCTGTTGTAACACCTGCTTTTTTTATTTAAATCTCATTTTGTTTTTTGTTTGGCATATGTGTGTTAGTCTTGTCTCCACAGCTAGATTGTAATCTACACATTAGATTATATATTAATCTACTTATGTAATTATGCAATTATGTAATTGTAGATTATTTATTAATCTACCTGCTAATCTACCTTCCACTCATCACCAGCTGCAGCATGAGCGTGGATGATAAGAGGTCCCCATTCCTCATCTTTACTTTCAGAACCAAATACCTTATTATGGACAACTTTCCCATCAGCTATAAGCATGATGCCTTGACATGACCAGGGGCCTCACCTTACACCGAGCATGTGGGCTCAGGGTTCATTATGTGTGAACTTTTCTCCCTGGCCCCAGGTATCCGCCGCCAGACTGCCCATTGCGTGAAGAAAGGCCATGGGGTGGTGAAAGTTACGTTCTGTGACCCAGAAACACAGCCCAATGGGAGACAGAAGAAGTGCCATGAAAAGGATTGTCCACCCAGGTAACCATTGATAACAGCTGGAATTCTCTGTGTCTGCCTAGAATAATGTCTAA
>NW_006491065.1:0-981 GCF_000325575.1 Pteropus alecto | reverse complement strand
GTGAGGACACTAAGGCAGCTCTATAGGAACTAACATATGGACAGAAGGTGAGGCTTCCTCCTAATACCCAGAACCAATTGGCCATCCATGAGAATGAGCCATTGTGAAAATGGATGTGTCAGCCTATCAGCCTTCAGGTGACTGAGCCCAGACTAAAATCTTGACAGCAACCCCATGAGAGACCCTGAGCTAGAACCACTTAGCCGAGATGCTCCCAGATAATTCTTGACCCACAGAAACTGTGTGAAATGACAAAGTTTGATGTTTTAAGTTGGTCAGTTTTGGGAGTGATCTGTTATGCAGCAATAGATAATAATAGACCTTTTTGGATCACTTCCTTTCATTGTTTTTCCCCTCAACTCTGTGATTCTTCCTACTTACGACTGAATTTTTAAATTAGCTGAATTATGAAGTAGTCCATTTCATACTAATTGGCACACAATACTATGTTAGGAAATTTTAATTAGATAAGTCTTATTATTTAATACAGTAGTTCTAAGCATATTTGGTATAAAGGTCTGCACTGAAAAATATACTGTGCTAGTTCAGAAGAGAATTTTTGCCATTTATTTTCCAACAAACATGTATTTTTCTGCTTTATTATTATTTGAGATTATTTTATACTTTAAATCACATTGTGAAGTTTTGAGAAAGAATAAGCTAAGGATGTTTTTATCAATAGTTTATTATAGGGAATAAGAGAATATATAAGTAACAGCTTGCTTCTTGGCAAGGTGTTTTCAGTATTTCAGTCAATAATGTATTATTTGGGTGGAAGGAGGATAGGATTTGTAAAAAGCAGAATCTACAACAAGTGTTGGTGAGAATGGAGAGAAAGGGAACCCTCATACACTAGTGATGGGATTGAAAATTGGTACAGCTGCTATGGAAAATGGCCTGGAGGTTCCTCAAAAAATTAAAAAATGGATCTGCCTTTTGACCCAGAAATGGCACTTCTGGGTATTTATCCAAAGAAAACCA
>NW_006491064.1:0-981 GCF_000325575.1 Pteropus alecto | reverse complement strand
CTTCCTCCGCGGGGCGCCTGGCAGCCACCGTTCTACTTCCTGTGGCCGTGACTTTGACTGCTCTCGGTGCTCCATACGAATGGAATCACACATCATTTGTGCTTTTGTATCTGGCTTATTTCATCCAGCATAATGTCTTCAAGTTTCATCCATATCGTAGGACGATGACTCATGTTTTAAAAGGGCCCCTCTGGCTGCTGCAGGGAGGACAGACCACAGGGGACTGAGGGTGGAAGGAAGGGGGCCAGGGGGAACCGTGGCCCTGGTCCAAGTGAGAAAAGTGTGGCTGGGCCCAGGGAGCCCCTAGCATTGCACGTCTGCTGGCACAAAAGGAGAGATGAAAAATTCCCCAAGACAGCCTGTGCCCTGAGGCCCCAGCTCCACCAAGGCCTTTCCGGGGTCAGAGGTCCCAGGCCACCCAGGTTACCTTTATAAAATTCACTTTGCAGTGGCAGGAATCGTCATTCAGGTTCTTGATGACAATCTCTCCGTAGTGCTCAACCCACCTCTGCCCACTCAAGATGTTATGGATGCAAGAGGTCACTTTGTTCCACTCGAAATGATCTCCGAAGCTGAAGAGGAAGAGGGGAGAGGAATAATTCCCAGAAGAGCCGGCAGCAAATGCAAACAAGCACTGCCATTTTAAAAATTAAGTCATGTAATGAATTACCCATTCCTTCATTTGCAGAACCAACACCAACTGAGCACGGAAGCCACGCTGGGCGTTCCGAGCGCTCACTCTCCAAGGACGTGTGTACGCCATTGGGGTGACGGCAGTCAGACTCGGGCCCCTGAGAAGCTGTTAGGGGCTTCACTAGAAGCTGGTGATTTCCCGAAACCACCACGCCCTCCTTCAGCGAAGGAGGAATCTAGGAGCCCGAGGTGGCTTGTCTAAAGTCACCAAACAAGCAAAGGGAAGTGGCAATGAGGAAGGTATTGGGGGTTTTCACAGTTTGCTCTCTCTCTACACATATGCATGTA
>NW_006491063.1:0-981 GCF_000325575.1 Pteropus alecto | reverse complement strand
GCACAGACTGCCATTCATTAAAGGCCTGTGGCAGTCAGCCAGATTATAAATAGACCAGCTCATTTTTAAGATGACCAGCTCTTCAGCAAAGTTCTTTGGCCCTTAGCAGTGGTGTGAGCCCTGCCTCCTCTTAACCTCTTTTAGCTGAATGCTCGACAGAGAGCCCAGTTCTGACCCAGCCAAGCCAGCAAATCAGAGTTGTGCGCACACACACGCATAACAAACCTCGGGTAAGACTGTCTGATAAACAGGATCTGATTGATGCTAAGCCCAGAGATACAGGTTCCAAAGAGGTCTCTCGAGTCACAGGAATGACAAACACAAAGCTGTTTAAAAAGGAATGAGGGGCATGGCTTCGCATGCCTCAGCGAGCACTCGGCAGCGGGACCAAGCTGGCTCTCAGGCTCACTTCTCAGACCTCCATCGGCGTATGGCGTACCCATCACCACCTCTCCAGCTCACGGTTCAGAACAAGCCCTGTGTTTCCGCCCTTCCAAGCACCGTTCAAACTGCCTTGCACAGCACCCGGGGTGGGGAGGATGCCCGGAGGTGATTTGCGGTTGAAATAACCACCTAACTCTGGGGAGACCAGGCAGTGCTGATAGCCTACCCTTACTTAGCACAAGCCGTAACCAAGGAAATCCTAATGACACTGAACCTTAGCCAGAATAGAACTCCATCCCTCCCCACCTCAATATCACAGGCACCAGTTTACCATGTGGCTCTAATTACAGGAGACAGGCATATATACCTTCATTCAGTTATCTTCAACCACACTGGTGGTATCAATAATATATGACCAACGTTTATATTCCAGGGAACCAGGCATGCTAGGACCCCTTTACCTGCTGGATTATTATTGTGGGCTGAATGTATGTATCCTCCCACACACCCAAATTCATATGTCGAAGCCCTAATCCCCACCTGTGATAGTGTTTGGAGCGGAGGCCTTTGGGAGGTCATTAGATTTAGATGAGGTCA
>NW_006491062.1:0-981 GCF_000325575.1 Pteropus alecto | reverse complement strand
CAATTTGCCACAGGAATGCTAACGGGCCCTGCAGTTTCCAGCCTCACAACCTCCCTGACCCACTGTGGCCCACACACTCAGCTTCCTGGTTCTAGGCTTGAGGGGCTCAGCCCACTTCTGCCCTCCAGGATTCTTCTTCCTGGGCACCAAGAAACAATGGGAAAAATCCCAGGAGTCTTCCCAAGGCCTCCCAGCCAACTTGGGATAGCAAAGGGAACCACTAGCTCTTGGGGCCTTCCTCTTGACCCTTAAAGGAGGAACAGCAAAGAGGAGGGAGGAGGGCCCAAGGATTCCCCCTAGGTGAGAGGCATCCTTCCCAGGCTGTCCCTACTTTTCAGTAAAGCCACCACCTGGATGCCACACTTGGGTGGATGGGGTGTGGGAGGCTGCACCTTGCTTCTTTCTGTCTTCTGATCAACATTATCACCCAATTTCAACCTCATATTATGGGCTTCCTATTGTGATGCAATAACCACCAATGTAGTATTCTTGCCAAAAATGTTTAACATGAATCTAATCTTGAGGAAGCAATCAGATAAATTCAGAATATGATGCTATAAAACTGGCCTGAACTCAAAAAACAATGACAAAAGGCTGCATGTGGGGCAGATAATACTCTTTTATGTTGAAAGAGACTAAAGAGACATAACCAAATGCAATATGTGAACCTTGCCTCTTGAACTAAAATTTAAATGCTAAAGAGACATTCTTGAACAAGTGGGAATGGTACTACTGAATTATTGTTGATACCCTTAGATGTGATATTGGTGCTATAATTGTTTGAAGCAGATTTTCTCAACCTTGACACTGTTGATATTTGGGCCAGATAATTCTGGGATTTTGCAGCATTTCTAGCCTCTGCCTACTAGATTTCAGGAGCACCGCACTCCTTCAATTGCAACAAGCAAGAATGTCTGAAAAAATGTTTTAGAATTAGATAGTAATAATGGTTGTGTCATGTCGTGAATATGTGAAAAAAAA
>NW_006491061.1:0-981 GCF_000325575.1 Pteropus alecto | reverse complement strand
AAACTGTTATCCATTAGATCAATTAAAAATAAGGAAAAGAAAGGTTTTTATTTGACCTTCACTTACTCTTTTTAATTTAAGTGGGCAGTGTATAACCAAGCCCCAATTAAGATTCTGGACACTGAAGTCTTGGGTGAGCTTCCCGGATTAGCTGTGCCCTGGAGGTTCTCACACATCATAGCTTGAAGGGTGTAACGCTGTTCAGGGCGCCACGGGGAGAAGATGGCTGGAAGCCTTGCACTTGGGTGCCTCCCGGTCCCGACTCCACGCATCCTTTTTCAGCTGGTTCTTATTTGTAGCCTTTTGCTGTAATGAAACTGTAATTGTCAATGCAGCACTTTCATGAGTTCTGTGAGAAATTCTAGTGAATTATCGGATTTCAGGCTGTTTTGGGAACACCTGAATTTGTGGCAGAGTTGGTACCAGAAGTCATAGCATTTTGGCAAAATGATTTTTTTCAAATGTTAAACCAATTTTGCATTTCTAGAGTAAATCCAACTTGACCGCAATACAATATTTTTATTATCCTTTTTATATGTCACTGAAAAGATTTGTTAATATTGCGATAAGGATTGTGCATTTGTGTTTATGAGAGGGATCGGCCTGAATTTTCTTTTTCTACAATGCCCTTGTCAGCTTTTGGTTTTAAAGTTATTCTGGCTTCATACGAAAATGTTAGGACGTGTTCTTTCCCTGTTCCCTAGAAGAGCTTGTGTAAGGTCGACACCTGGAACATTTCTACCAGTAAAACTTTCTGTACCTAAATTGTTATTGAAAAGATATGAGCTACTCATATTTCTATTTTTTAATTTTGTTTGGAAAGTTGTGGCTTTCTAGAAAATTGTCTGTTTCACGTACATTTCCATACTTATAAGATAAAGTTATTCATGATATTCTCTGATGAATTTTTTTAGTGTCTGTAGGCTCTCTAAAGATGTCATCTCTTATGTTATTGATACTGGTCATTTGTTTCATTTTTTT
>NW_006491060.1:0-980 GCF_000325575.1 Pteropus alecto | reverse complement strand
CTAAAGTACCTGGCACTTTTAGGTATACGTTATCTTCATCTCACAGATAGGGCCAGATTAGTGCAGCAATGTAATAAGAATCCATAGTAGGGTTACAGTGAAATACTGTAAACCTCATCATTTACTTAGCATGACAATGCATTTAAATTCCTCTAATTCTTCTCTTTGGAAAAGGTATAAATCTGTGAGCAACGTCCTTACAGAAAAAGGGGAAATTTCAGAACATGAAATCTTCCCAATTCATTAGAGCTATTTATTTAAAGCGCCTTTTCACAGGAAAATTTTACATAGCAACAGTTCATGTGTCTCTTTTAAACCACATGACCGGAAGTACCTAAGGCATCCTTAAGTGAGAATTTCTCCTCTGGGAGAAAACCTCCGGTTTCTAAGTGCTAAATTTTAACCTGCATATTTTTCTTCCTGGTGACACCGAACTTACATAGAACATTTTTTTTAGGTTGCATTCATTTTGGGATAACCCATGATAAATTAATCCAGCACAATGAGTCGGAAGAGAAGAAACATGGTATAAAAATGTGCCAAGGATCGACTGGCTCTACCGATTTCAGATCGTCTTTGCTGCTGTGTTCCTCAGTGACCGAAAAGGTTATGCCGTGGTGTGAGGTGGAACTTCAACCTTGCTGGGGACACATTCTGAAAAGCAAGAGAGCTGAGGCCGCTGCGGTTGCCCTGGCATTTGCGGGTTTGGCACCATCAGCAGAGTGAGAATTGGAGAAGTCTGGTAAAAAGCAAAGCTGCGAGAGAGTGAAATCTGGAGGGAGAAGGCTCATTTTTCAGAAGCTCCCAAGAGGCTATGTCAGCACCTCTCCAACGCTGCTTATGACCAGGCAGAAAAGCCTGCTGCTGGGAGACAGAAGCTGGTGGCAGGTGAGACGAAAAGAAACTACAAGGGAGGAGTTAGGGGAGACTCTGAAGGTGTGTGTAGAATGGATGACAGACACCGGTTAAGAAAAAAAAAA
>NW_006491059.1:0-980 GCF_000325575.1 Pteropus alecto | reverse complement strand
CGGCTCAGTCCTAGAAAGTTTCTAGTTTAGGTCACAAAGGGACAGAAACAGTCACTTGTCCGCGCTTCTGCTGAGGACCTGAACGGCCAGCCAGGGGACCCCTGCTCGTCTCCTATGCCTTCCCTTCCTCATGGCGAAAATGCGGGACTCGAACTAGAGCGTGAGCAAGGCTCACTCTGGGCCTGCCGTCCAGCGGCCCTGTGACTTTGGTGTCATGGCATCGCCCGGGGCGGTCACCTCAGTTTCCGGCCTGGTAGACACTGCGTTATCTGGGAAGGGCTGCTCACGTGCGCGTGTTACTCACAAGCCGATGGCCAATGGCCGGCTCCCCCGGGCCAGTCCCCCACGCTGCTGTTCTCAGCGTCCGAGTGACCACTAGTAAACGCGCTGCACGGCCCCTGTCCCTGGCAGCGGGCACCCTCTCACTCTTCCTGGCTGACGAGGTGACCCCCCTGCTGCGTAAGGCCGAAACGCAAGCGGGGCTCGCGTGGTTTGGAACTTTTCACCCCCTTCGTTTAAATGCTTCACAATGCACTACAAACAGGGCGAGCACAATGCGCGCCAGATGCGCCGACCCCCCCCACGCTCCGGTCTGTTTGCTTTGCCTCCTCCGTGGTCTGAGCAGGGACGCTGCTCACGTCCGCACCCCCAACTGGCTTTTCTGTCCTCACATCGCACTGCTTGGTGTCTCTCCAGTTTCCTGTGCCAGAAATGTTTCTACGGGAGGGCACCCGGCCAGCTCTGTCCTTGTTAAAAATTGGACAAACTGTTTTCAAAGAGACTGTGTTCGTTTTTCTTTTTTCTTTTCTTTTCTCCTCTCCCTCTCTCCCTCCCCCCATCTCAGTTTGGAGGGGATGGAAGAGGGGAGGGATGGTCCAAGAGAAATCCCTGGAGCTCTCAATCACACGGTCCCTGCAAATATTTTCCTGCCATCCAAGTGAGGACGGGATTCCAGGTGGAGGCGGGATTCCAGGGGGGGA
>NW_006491058.1:0-980 GCF_000325575.1 Pteropus alecto | reverse complement strand
GTTGAGCACCTATGCCCTGCCGTATTGACTTATGTATCACCTGGTGGGAAGCACCTGAGGCATGCTGCTGCTCTCTCTCCACAGCCCTGGCCATTTCAATGTATCTGTAGGCAACTTGGACCCAGAACGCAGAAGGCATGCCTATTAAATTATACAGGAAGCACAAAACAGGAAGATTTGGTTATTTAATGAATGAGACGAGTAAGAGAAATGTCTCAAGATTACATGAGCAGACCAAAACAAAAGTCAAAAATGAAATGAACTTTAACAGGGATGAATCAAATTTTCAGAAAATACACAAGTGTAGCACGGAGAGATTTGGCCTAATGCATTCCTGTGAAAAAAGCGTGGACCATTTAGTTGCCAATGATGCTGAAACAGTGAAGGTAGTTGTGTGCCTGCCCATGACAGGTCTCCCCGCTCACTTCCATCCATTCTGGTACTCCTTTAGGGAGCATCCTCAGTGAAAAGGGCAGGTGTAGGGAGAGTAACGTGGACGGTGGGAAATCTTAAGTGTGTTATTGAAGAAAAAATAGTTGAGGGAAAGTGCTAAAGAAGGTAGAATCTCCTGGGAAACATATGGAGAAACTAGACTAGGTAGATTCTGTCCCTATAAATAAGAAGCTTCTAAAAATTTGAAATGTCCCCCAAATGGAATTAGGTAACTTGAATTTGACTGTTTCCTATTACTAGGACTTTCTGTGCAGAAGTTGGGTTAATATCTGGTGGCTATGACAGAGAAGAAATTCTCACCCTGGTGGCGAGTTAGAGCTTCTAAGAAGGCTTATGCTGCAGAACGTGGGCTAACTCAGCTCTGCTGTTAGTGAAACATGGTTTGGCAGGAGAGCAAGAGGAGATTTGTCTCTCGGGGAAGAACCCCATTAATCAGGCTTGAGTTTAATACAGTGTAATGAAAAATGTGGTAAGAACCATAACAAGAAGCCAATTAATAAGCAGAAAGTTGTGTGTGATGCTCCTCT
>NW_006491057.1:0-980 GCF_000325575.1 Pteropus alecto | reverse complement strand
GTTCAGTGAAATTAAGCTCTTTTCTACTTTGTCTGGCCTTTGGAGACATTTCAATAAACTCCACAACAGCCGTGCCCTGCAGTTAACTGACTTACTCTTAAGCAGAGGTCCTCCCATTGTCTGTGCAAATGCTCTATTTGCTCCTTCAAAACCATCACGTCCTCCACAAGAATGTGCTGAGCTAAGTAGGTCTTCATAGTGTGAAGTTCTTTGAAGTTCTGAGTCCAGTTACCCAAAGACTTATCTAGTTCCTGCGTTTAAACACAAAAAGGGGGAGTGAAAAAAACTCAAACCTTTAACTCAAGCTGCTGTTGTTTCCAAACCTGTAGGCTAATCCTTTGATTGGACTCTGGGGGAGGGGAGGCCAGGAAAGGGGGTGGAATTTTCTGAATGAGAAACGGCCCAGGGTGAGCGTCTGCAGTTGTGGTTGGCCAGTTCTTCGCCACCTTTTTCTCAAAAAGAAAACTCTTTTCCACCTTCATTTTCATTTCTTCAGGTAGTTCAGTTTTTTATATAATTCCATTTTAAAGTCCTGTATATATTTATTTGGAGGAAAGCAACAATCACACACATACACAATTCTGAAACTCTGTTACAGAAATGTATAAAGTGTGACTTCTCATTTTTAAAAACACCTAGGAAATGCATTGTTGCTACTGTGGCAATCATATAATAACAGCTTCCGTTCAAAGGGAAATATTTTGGTTAACTTTCAAAAAACAAGTTAAATATAATGAAAGAAAAAATAAATTGTTCCCTAATAATTGGCAGAGATTAGCAGACAATTTCCTTTGGCCCTGAATACGTTTACTTTTTAAAATGAAGTGTCTGTCAAATTTAAACTTTTTTAATTCTTAGAACTTAATCACGAAGGTTACTTTTACAACAGGGGAGGTAAAAGGAAAAAGCCAGAATACTCAGGAGTCATCTGGATTTTCACTTTGCTCACAATTCATACTTCGGCACATTTGAAGGGTCTC
>NW_006491056.1:0-980 GCF_000325575.1 Pteropus alecto | reverse complement strand
TTAGGCTGTTGGTGTGGTAGATTATATTGATTGGTTTTTAAATGTTGAGCCAGCTTTGCATATCTGGAATAAATGCACTTGGTCATGTTGTATAATTCTTTTTACACGTTGTTGGATTCAATTTGCTAATATTTTATCGAGGATTTTTTCATCTGTGTCCATAAGATGTATTATTCTTTGGTTTTTCTTTCTTTTAATGTTTTTATCTCTTCAAGTATTAGGGAAATGTTGGTCTCGTAAAATGAGTTAGGAAGTGTTCCCTCGAATAGCCAGCTTTGAGAGTGAGGGCAAGGTTTACCAAGCAGATGTAACAGGCTGAGAGACACATGAAGCTCATCTCCTGTAGCAGCATCTAGGGCAGTATGACCCAGTAATTACCAGCGGGACCTTTAGCGCCATCAAACCTCAGTTCTTATCTCAGCCCTGCCATACCATCTGCATGATCTTGGGCCACTTAACTATTAATTTAACAAATAATTATTGAACATCTACTATGTGCCAGACACTGGGATAACAGCAGTGAATAAAAAGACAAATCTCAGCCCACGTAGAGCTTCCCCTTTTACTGGTTTACATTCTTAAGCTTTCTGTTCTTCAGTTTTCCACATGAATAAAATGGGACTATAATAGTACCTACCTAATAGGATTGCTATATTATATAAGTTAACATATGTAAAGAATATTCTATGTAAGTATCATATTATTGTTGTCGTTACTACTATTATGTGCCAATAGGTAACACTACTATCTATTGATTGAGTTCAGTGGTTCCAGTCTAGGAGCTTCCCAGCCCCATCCTTGCTGCCCTGATGCTGCATCCCTGTCTTTCCTGTCTCACTGCTTCTCCGGTTGACCCTCTTCATCTCTGGGCTCATTAAGCCTATTACATGAAATTCTTTCTCTGACCTAGAATTACCTTGCTGAGAGATGGTTGAGTGGCTGCCTTTGAAATATACCAAAACTTTGCTTTTTTTTTTTTT
>NW_006491055.1:0-980 GCF_000325575.1 Pteropus alecto | reverse complement strand
TCTCCTAAGCAGAGCCCATGCCTCTTTTTTCTTATTTTCTTATAATGCCAGAGGTGGCATACCACAGGCACTTAATATGAGTCTGTGATCATCTGACTCTAACACTCAGATTCTTATTTGGTCATCATCCACATGATGCCATGTTAATTAAAATAATTGTTGCCATCAATATACTCTTTCAGAATTTCCTTCCTCAAACAGAGCCAAGTTCATAGGCAAACATCTGAAAGCACCAAATACAAACATATGCAAGAAGCTGAGTATATGCAAATCTTCCCAGAAACCCTCCTTATGTTTGGTTTATGAAGTCTTTGTAAAGTAGCGCAAAAATGGGTTGGAATGAGAAAAGGGAGGGGCAGGGCAATTCTCTGATGGATAATTCTCCTTTCTTCTTTCTGGGTGGTACTTGGAGAAATGACTATTTCTAGGTTAGTTAAAGAAATACGATAATAGCAAATAAGTCCGATTTCACTTTTAGTTTTTAAACTAAGAGCACTGGCTCACAGGTGATTAGGCTTCTAGTTATGAATAAGTCTGGTGATGTATTTTCATGCTTTCATGAGTCACTGGGACTTTCGCAGCCGAGAAAATCCAAAGGAATTGAATTTCGCAAAATAAAAACATTTCTAGCATAAACAAAGAGGACAAAGCCAGTAGCTTCTTAATGAGAAGGAGTTAAAAACAAATGAGTATCTAAGAGAAGCACTAAGATTGAAAGTTGAAGATTGAAACTTTGGAAATAGGAATGTCATTGTTGACAGGCCTCTAGGCATAGCCTCCTTTGGTGGAGATGAGAGATCCGGGGTTGGTGTGAATGAAAACTGAAGATGTGCGTGGATGGCAGCACGAGTCAGCGAATAGAAAACCAAGTCTCGGCAGGACCTCTAAAAGGCCTCGCAAAGTCCAAAAAATTTACTGCTTTTTTGGTGCTCAGATGGGAGCACTGAGTGATAAAGATCATCAGCTGGCTTTGACTCAGA
>NW_006491054.1:0-980 GCF_000325575.1 Pteropus alecto | reverse complement strand
ATTTTAAAGTAAAAAATTTTCCTCATTTTTTGAAAGAAAAAAAAATCTTTTGGAGTGTATCCTTGAAAGCTTGTTTCACTTGCTGGTTCCTTAGAGTGTAAATGAAAGGGTTTAATAAAGGGGCAACTGAGGTATAGATGACAGCTACACCTTTGGATAAAGTCACCCTTTCCTTTGCCGATGGCTTCATGTAAATAAAAATACAACTACCGTAAGTAAGGGAGACTACAATCATATGAGAAGAGCAAGTGGAAAAAGCCTTTGTTCTTTTCTGAGTGGAAGGGATCTTTAGAATGGTCTTGATAATATACGCATAGGAAATCATCACTAACAGCAATGTGACCACAAGTGTTACAACAGCGAAGACAAATGAAACTAATTCTAGGAAATGAGTATCTGTGCAAGAAATCTGCAGCACAGGGGAAGTGTCACATATGAAATGATCAATGACTTTGGAAGCACAGAATTCCAGTTTTAGTCCCAAGACTAACGGTGGAAAGGTAATCAGAAAGCCAGCTGTCCATGAAGTGAGTACAAGTTGGTAGCACATTTTATTGCTCATAATGATCGAATAATGTAGGGGTTTGCAGATTGCTACATAACGGTCAAAAGACATGGCAGCCAGTAGGTAAAATTCTGTAACTTCAAATAAGAGGAAAAAGAATAACTGCGATGCGCAACCATTGTAGGAAATAATTTTGTTTTTAGTCACGATGGTTATCAGGAATCTGGGAATACAGATTGTTGTCAGCGAAACCTCCAAGAAGGAGAAATTTCGGAGAAAAAAATACATAGGAGTCTTGAGGTGGGGATCCAGCAGGGTAAGAAGGATGATGAATAAGTTTCCTGTCACACTAAATGTATAATTTAGAAAGAGAAATATGAAAATCACAATTTGCAGTTGTGGGTCATCAGTCAGTCCCAGGAGAATGAACTCTATCTCTCTTGAATGGTTCCTCATTTCAAATTTGAGTCCTATT
>NW_006491053.1:0-979 GCF_000325575.1 Pteropus alecto | reverse complement strand
TCCTCCTCCTCCTCCTCCTCCTCCTCCTCCTTCCCCTTCTTTTAAATTTAAGAATAATTTGGCTTCTTAGCACTCAAAAGTCTAAATACCAATTTTCACTTGAAGGAATTAGAAATTTTTGGAGAAACAGTTCATTTCAGATTTGGGCAAGAAATGTATGAGATGATTCTGGAATAACTTGTTTTACAAGAAAGTAAGAAAACTCTCAAAGACCAGTAATAGCTACATAGGCTCCCTCTGGGAAAAGATGGAACAAAATGAGCATCAACAGGATTGAAAATCATCACATATATTTAAATCCATAATTTCAAAAGATACTCCAAAAATATGTCACCTTTGGAGAATTTTAGAGATTCTCATTAATTTAAAACTTGGGAAAAAGGTGGGGATACTGAATCAAGCACTTTCATACAAACTATATCATTGAGTAATCAAATATGATGAGGGAAGTTTCTCTTTATAGAAGCATTCTAGTTAATGAAGAAGGAATAATAGAATTAGATTTCTGCCATTCTTTACCTTGCATGAATTAATAGATGTAGAGCTTAGAACCAAGGCAGTAGCATCCCAATATAGAGACAGCCAGATGTAATATACCTTGTGGTAGAAATACATGATACTATTTACCTTGATACAAATGAAATTTTAAAAATTAAAACTAAATTGGCTCAAGCCTATAGATAGAATTACAATTTCATGGGAAAGACAAAAAACAGAGGACCATTTCGAATAATTCCGCAGAGATAGAATAAACGAAATCCAGACTATGGGAGACAACAAATAAATTACAAGGGGAAAAAAAAGATGGAGGGGATGCTGTAGATTAAAGTAGATTTAAGAGATATCAACCACTTAAACTATATGCACCTGTGAAGAAAGAAGTTAACACAGCAGGCCTGAGGCTGCTATTCTTAGAAAGGTCAGCTTGCAAGGTTGGCCCTTGACGGGTATCTGGAAACTTGGATTTGGATGTTTCTCA
>NW_006491052.1:0-980 GCF_000325575.1 Pteropus alecto | reverse complement strand
TCTCTTCCTGGCCCTAACACCACCTCCCAGGCTCAGCTCAAGTCATCTCTTCTGGGACACTCCTGTTCTCAGCCAAGCACTGGAGCGAGGCAGTGCATGTCATCCTTCAGCTCCATCCTTTTCCCATCACCTTATAAGTAGTATTTAGTGACGATAACAGTGCAGTGTACGGCATCGTCCAAAGCACTTTGTGCATTCCTTTGTCTTATAACTCCGACAACACCCTGAAGATTGTCCTCCTCATTTTTCAGAGAACAGAGAGGTCAGGTGGTTTACTTAGGGCCACACAGCCAGCAGGCGACAGAGGCGATGTTGGAATCCAGTTCTGAGCACCGGGGTCCCTGCTCCTGACTGCCCTGCTTCGCTGCCTTGCGAGCCGAGCAGCCCCTCCTCTCGTACTTATTCTCAGTCCAGAGCCCGGCACCTGCTATATGGCGGAAGCCAAATCAATCTTTGCGGAATTGATTCCGTCTTTGCTATAAATAACTTTTGCCAATCAGAGATCCTTCTTTGAGGGATGGAGAAGAGTAATTTTCAATGAGTCCTTTTATTGTTTGAGAGCTGATGGTTATAGCCAAGATGCTTTTCAAAGTGACGAAAGAATGTTATTGATAACACAAAGCCACCTGAGTCACCTTGCCCTCCTGTTTACACCTCGTATTTGCCTCATGAGCTCTTTTTAATTTTTTTTAATGTTTCTACATTTTCATTGTGGTAAGAACACTTAATATGAGCTCTACCCTCTTGATAGATTTTTAAGTGTACAAAACAATATTGTTCTCTTGGCACCCATTGTACAGATCTCTAGAACTTACAAATCTTGCATAATTGAAATTTCGTACCCACTTCCCCCTCTGCCTAAACCCCTGGCAACCACCATTCTGTTCTTTGCTTCTGTGAGTTTGGCTGTTGTAGGTATTCATTGAAGTGGAAACATGCAGTATATGTCCTTCTGTGACTGGCTTATTTCACTTAGCCTA
>NW_006491051.1:0-979 GCF_000325575.1 Pteropus alecto | reverse complement strand
TTGTGACTGTGGACTCAGAGGGATGGAAAAGAATGTATCCTTTAAGTCTAAAGTAATAAACCAGTTAGTCTCTGGAGGTATGTTTCCCAGGAGGATATTGGGTTAGGGAGTACTGGGTGTATGGGTATCACTGCCTCATTGATTATTTGCAAGTCCTGTACGAGACGGTAAGTTCTGTCCAAAATGGGGTGTTACAGGGAGAATTAGTTGGGACCAAAAGTCCATGTTGTAAGAACTTAGATATAGGTTGTTTAGCTTCAGGCCCTAATGAGAACTGTTTCTGATTAGGAAAACAAGAAGGGTCTTTTAAGTTGATTACAACCAGAATGGCTGTTTTAGCCCAGCCGGGAACGCCTTGATCCCAGACTACAGGACTGACCTGAGTCTCCCAAGTTTCTGAATTGGGGAGATCCTTGGGTTCCTCTGATAATAAAAGCATTTGTAAGGGACAGGAAATAAGGGTACCTCCTAGAATAATCTTGGTTCCTAATCTGTGTAAGATGCCCTGGCCTAGAAGAGGGCTTGGGCATTCAGGTAAAATGAGAAAAGCATGTGTAAACGAATACCCGTGCCATAGGCAACATAAAGGCAGAGTCAAATATCTAGAAATTGGCTTATCAGTGACCCCCAAAACAGTGCAGGTTCAAGAGGAGAGAAGTCCTGTGAAGAAATTTAGGACAGAGTAGGTGGCCCCCTTGTATCCAAAAGGAAAGTAATTGTCCTACCTGTCACGTCTAGGTGTACCCTCGGCTCCAGTCTGGTGATAGAGAATTCTTGTAATGAGATTGACAGGAGGGGGCCTCTTTAGTCCTGTGCAACTATTTGATAGCCAGTGGCTGGCTCTGACCCAGAGGTCCTTCGACCCTTGGGGCAGAGGGCAGCCCCATGACTCAAGTGCTAACATTTATAGCAAGCAGATCTGGGAGGCTTGTCCTTGTTGGGACAGCTTTTGGCCCAGCAGCCAGGTTGTCGGCAGATG
>NW_006491050.1:0-980 GCF_000325575.1 Pteropus alecto | reverse complement strand
TGCACACACGTCTGGACCACACAGCTCCCTTGCTGTCTGCTGTGTCGGAGTTCTGGAGCCATTTTGCCCATTTTCTGCTCCAGGCCTACAGTCAGCTGTTTCTCTGAGGACCTCTGGTTTCTTGTGAATATGGCCGGCGGAATCCCGTCGGGCGCTCTCTGCTCCTGGGTGGGTCATTGTTCTAGGTCTTTTCAGGGGACAGAGTTGTAGAAAACACGCACATGCGCACACGTAAGAAAGTATTTTCTGAGTTCGAGCTGACACCCCCAGTCAGGGTACGTAACCTCTCCGCGTCTGTGTCTCCCACGTGGGCAACCCTGGTTCCTAGCCGGGCGGGGGGACAGGGTGTCCCCTCCCCCGCCTGGCTCAGTGCACTTCACTGTGCCCCGTGTGGATCCTGAATCCGATGCTCCTCCCTCAGTCCCCGTGGAAGCAGCCCGGTGTTACGCTGCTGGCCACCTCAGGAAACTGCCGCCTCGTCTAGTCACGCCCTGTGTGCTCAGTGGTGCTAACCAGCCTCCGGGTCAGTGTCACCTTGGGAACCACGCTCACTGAGGCTGTAGGATTTAGTTGGTGTCCTTCACACCTGAAGATGGATTTTGCAGGGTAGGAAATCTTTGGCTCACATTTTTCCCTTTGGTGTCTGAAATATTGATTCTATTTCCTTCCAGTGTAAAGTGATGCGTGGAACGCCTAAGGAGTCCTACATTCTTTCCCTCATGAGTCAGGCGCCTCCTCTTTCTCCAGCCAGCGGTCGTATTGGCCTGCGCTGTGCATTGGTCGCCCCGGTCAGGATTTGCAGGTAACAGGTATGCTCCTCCTCAGGGTTAGCGCGCCCGCTCTTTCAGGAACATTTTCCTGAATTGTGGTTTAGTGTTCTGTTTTTCTTGTAACAGTTGTAAGCCCGATTCCAGTGTATAGCAGGTGGGGGGGGTCCCCCGAATTCATATATCGAAGCTCTGACCCCCAGTTCCTCAGAA
>NW_006491049.1:0-979 GCF_000325575.1 Pteropus alecto | reverse complement strand
AAAAAAACACTAAGAAAAGTAATTTTTAAATAAAACTTTGAAGAAAATAGAAGTGGAAAGGCACATACATTGATCCAGATTATACTTGAGTGTTGAAGAATCTGCAGAAAAATCAAAGGCTGAATAAATCAAATTCTTGTCCCAAATCGATTAAATGAAATATTTTTAAGATAGCATTGTTTAATTTCATTTAAACTCCTCACATTTTTCTCACATTATGTAGCAAAAATAAATAAGCAATTACCAACTACTCTACAGACAAAGAATTGAAAGTAAAATAAGCATGACTTCATCAATTTTAATCTGTGTTAAGTGAAATAATAACTGTATACTGTCTATTTGTGTATCTACATTTGTATTTTGAAAAGATTTAAAAGAGCTTCATTATTTGTAATTTCTAAGAGATATTCTTCTAAAATTATTGAAGATAACTAAGATGCAGTTCTCTATACTAATAATTTTGAGGTCTGTAGATAGTAAATTGGAAAGGAGATAAGAAAATTCAATTAAAAAATCTTTTTAATATACAGTGTTATGATCTAACAAGTAATTGTCCTAAGCATGTGGCTTAATAGCAAGAGATATTTAAAAAAGAGAAAATTATGGAAAAATATACCACATCTAGTGTTTGAATTTGCAAGAAAATATTTATGTATTTTCCTTCTTAATTTGCTGCTTCCACAATTTGTAACATGATATCTTTATTTATCATCTCTCTGTGAAAATACGTATCATTATTCCCTGTTAAGAAATTCCAAATTAAAATCCACACTGCCATAAATATGTGTAAACTATCAGATTCTTTAAAACAAGCATGCAAAACACTTGCTTTTTACCTTCAAAAGAAAAAGTGTCCCTTACTATGCTTAAAATTGAATAACGTGCAATGAACGAAAATAGTAGTTTTAAAAAGATTTAGATTTATAATTTGCAAAATGCATTGGGTTAAACAATTGCTATCTATTGGTGCCATGCAATG
>NW_006491048.1:0-978 GCF_000325575.1 Pteropus alecto | reverse complement strand
AGTAATTAACAGCTAAATTCAGCAGAGAAGTCTAGAGAGAGAAAGACAGAAACATTTTTGCTGAATTGGGCAAAGTGGAAGCCATTGGTGACTTTTGAAGATGTTTTAGTTGATTATTGAGACAGTTGCCATATTGTAGAGTTTTGAGAAATGAATGAAAGTGAAGATGTGAAGGCAGTGGATGTAGACTACTCTTTCAAGAAGTTTGGCTTAGGATGGATGTTGGAAGATAAACTGCTGCTAGAAGGAGAATAGAGTCAGGGAACGTACCCCTTCTTCCCTCCACCACTAAAAAAGAGAGGGAGAAATGCTTGAGCATATTTCTAGGTCAACAGAGAGTTTGGTCAAAGCTATAGGAAGAGATATTTGATGGAGCAAGGTCCTGGAGGAATAGGAATGGTTGGGATCAAGATCTTTGGAGGAGGAGCTGACTTAAACAGGAAGAGTTTATAGGAACTATGGGTAGGCACAGGTATAAATAATTTTGTTGGACAGTGGATAGGAAGCTAAGGCCTCATTTTTCTTGATCAAGGAAGAGGAAAAATCATTTGCTGAGAGTATGGGAAATGGGAGTTAATAGGAAACCTGAGGAGGGTGCTGAAGAAGATAATGAGTGCCTTCTATCTGCCAGGGTATTAACCTAGGTCCTTGGGGATGCAAAGTAGGCAAAAGCATATATGGTTGCTGTCTTTATAGAACTTAACTGCTTAGTAGGAGAGTGAGGCATTAATCAAATAGTCACACAACTAAATGTAAAACTGATAAGTGCTTCAAAAGGGAATAAGTGAAGGGAATAGAAGAGAGAAATGACCAAGGACCAGTAAGAGGAATACTGGTTGGGTTTGAGACTCTAGCTCAACTGAAGTTGTAGATCATGATGACTGGATTTTTCCAGGGTTGATTGCAGTTGTAGTGGTGAAGCAAGTGATGGCTCTGGTTAGTGAATTTCAAGTAATTAGTTAACATATGGTAGATAGA
>NW_006491047.1:0-979 GCF_000325575.1 Pteropus alecto | reverse complement strand
AGTCCTTGCAGATGTAATTAGTTAAGGTGAGGTCAAACTGGAGTGTCTTATAAAAAGAGCAAAATTTAGACATAGAGAAAATGATACACAGGGAGAACAGCATCTGATGATAGAGACAGAGATTGGAGTATGCAGCTGCAATCCAAGAAACACCCAGGACCAATGGCCATGGCCAGAAACTAGGGAGAGGCAAGGAAGGACTCTTTTCAGAGTCTCAGAGGGAGCATGGCCCTGCTGACACTTTGACTTCAGACTTCTAGCTTCCAGAACTATAAGAGAATTTTTGTTTCAAGTCACTTTGTAGTACTTTATTACAGTATCCTAAGAAAATGAATAAACATACATGCATACATGCATACATACACATCAGAGAAAGACCCGGAAAAAAGAGGCCTGGTGATAGGCAGTTATATATTATCATAAACAGTTCAAAAAAACCTAGTAAAAGAAATCAATACACGCTTTGAGAATAACAAATTATAATTGGCTGTAAATACATTGATTTTTAACATGAATATAAATACAGCAGGGCATTACACATGCATTAAGCAGTGATGGATACCTGGCTATTTAAGGAATCATGCTGGCTTGAAAGTAAAGTCAAGCTCTTCCCTCTGAACTGCGAAAGAAATGAAGCACTGCGGAGCCCTGATTCCCAAACCATCTTAGTTACTTTCAGGCTATTTAGTAATAAGATCAATTTTGTATGCAAATATTTTCATTCCTCATAGCCACTATGAGATTTTTGATTACAGACCTCATCTCCTTCCATCTAGATTTGTGCACCAGACTCTCTGCTGGTTTTATCCCTTTCAAATCTATCCTGCTCACTGCCACATGACTCTTAATCTCTAATTTAAAGCTATTCAATGGCCCCTATTGGCATACAGCTATATTTCCTAAACCATGTCCCATGGACCGGTAGGTCAGTAGGATGTTTACGTGTGTGCGTCTGTGAGTGTGTGCATGTGTGCGTGTG
>NW_006491046.1:0-979 GCF_000325575.1 Pteropus alecto | reverse complement strand
TTTTTTTTTCAGATTTAAATCACTAATTATCCCACTCCAACTTGACATTTTTACAAATAAGGAGATCATTGCCCATAAAGATAATTTGTTTATATACTGTTCAATTTGGACACTTCTTTATATATTCTAAATATAAGCCCTTTATCAAATATGTGGTTTGTAAATATTTTCCCCAGTTTGTAGCTCGTCTTTCCATTCTCTATTAGGTTCTTTTGCAGACCAAAAGGTTTTAATTTTGAAGGTGTCTATTATTTTTTTTCTTAGAAATCATTGTTTTAGTATAGTCTAAAATTCAATGCCTCATTATAGACCTCGATAACTTTCTCTTAATGTTTTTTAAAGTTTGGTTTTAAGTTTTATATAATTAAGCTATGATTCATTTTTAGTTCATTTTTATGTAAGTTCTGAGGCTTAAGTCAATGTTCACTTTTATTTGTTTGTGGATGTCCAATTATTCTAGGGCCATTTGTTGAAAAGATTATATATCCTTCCTATTCCACGGAATGTCTTTTATGCCTATGCAAATATCAGTTAGATATATTTGTGTGGGTTTACTTCTGGGTTTTTAATTCTGTTTTATTGATCTATGTGTTTATCCTTGGCCAATAGTAGGATTTAATAGCAGGTAGAGTGATTCTTCCCTTTTTATTTTTTAGCCTTCTTTTATCTTTTCTATGACCTATACCTCTTCATAAAATTTTCAGAATTAGCTTGTCTATATCTACAAAAATTTTGCTGGAATTTTGATAAAAATTGCATTAACTCTATAAATCTATTTGGAGAGAATTGACGTTTTTACTATATTGAGCCCATAAATACAATATATTTCTCCATTATTTAAGTCTTCTTTGATTTTTTCAAAAGGTTTTATAATTTTTAGCATAGAAGTCCATAAATGTTCTGTTAAGTTTATACCTAAATATTTCATTTTCTTTGGTGTAATAGTAAATATCTTTGTGTTTTAAATTTGGTTTTTCAC
>NW_006491045.1:0-979 GCF_000325575.1 Pteropus alecto | reverse complement strand
GTACCACATTAACTGTATTGATAATTAATTCAAGATTTTCCAGCACTATTTCTGAGATATAGAACCTCTTATCTCTTGTCAACATAAAAGTTTCAAATATGTTTTTTAGCCGTGTGATGCCTTTTTCTCCCATTCCTCATCCTTAGAAACCAGTCTGCTGTTACTAGAATAATTAGTTCTATAACAACTCACCATAAGCCTGTTTGGACTGTGCTAAAATAACTTCGTGTATGCTTAGGGCCCTTAATTTGAAGTATGCCTCTTATACTTGATATCTTTGAACACTACAAATTTATAGGCCCCATTACAGCTGTATTCTCAGCACTATTTCAACCTCATTCTAAATTGCCTCCGACTTGTTACTTCTTCCAACTATGTATTCCAAACGCCTTCCACCAAAATGATCAAGTCTCCAATCAGAGTCCCTGCTTGCACAGATGAGAAGCCACAGTAGACCTCCATGCGAAGAGAGTCAGGCACCAGACACTGACACCTTCTAAGACCTTCCGTCAGTGGTTTAGAGTTCTGTTTTTCAAGCAACATGAGAACCTATGATATGGGAAACATAGGTTCCAGATGTCTTTGTACAGCAGAAAATAAAACAAAGACCTTGGTTCCACAGAGCTTACAATTCTAAGCATTGGAGGAAGACGGCAATCAAGGAGAGACACGACACATGATATGCCAGGTGGTGATAATCGCACTAAAGAAGAACAAGGCAGAGTAGAAGGAGAGTATTTTAGATAGTGTGTCGGGAAGGCCATTCTAGCAAGCTGAAGTCTGACCATGAAGTGAAAACAATGTGAGAGAGTTAGCTAGAGGGACATGGTTCCAGGAGATGAAACAGTAAAAGCAAATTCGCCGAGGTATGTGCATGCATAGAGTAAAGGGAAAACGCCAAACAGCTGAGCGTGGCTTGGGAAAACCGAAAGATGGGAAGACTTCAAAGGAAGTCCATCAGGGAGTGGGGAAGACTATT
>NW_006491044.1:0-979 GCF_000325575.1 Pteropus alecto | reverse complement strand
TGTCGGTCTGGGACAGCCGAGTTCCCCGCGGGGCTTCTCAGTCCTCAGCACAAGCACGTGACACGTCAGCTTCTTTCCCCGCCCAGTCCTGCCGTCCAGTGTCCCCACAGGCGGGTCTCCAGAGAGTGACACCCTGGGCGTGCCATTCTCCACTTCAGAGCTGGTGCTGCTGGGGACTGGAACGACAGCCCCCAACAGGGCAGCAGAGCCGGGGTGGAACCCTGAGTGCCCAGCCTGTCAGCCCGCAGGCACCCAGGGCCTTCCCTCAGCAGAAAAGGTCCTCTCGGGAGACATCGCTGTGACTTACTTCCCCTTGTGATGTCGCCCCAAGAGGAGACCCATTAGTCTGTTTGCTCTGGTGGCTGCTGTCCTGGGTCCCCAGGGGAGCTGCTTCACAGGGTGAGGTCATCCCCTATAACATACCACTGAGTCCTCGGGGTTCTGCACGCCAAGGAAGCCTCACCCTGGGCTCCCCCGTCAGAGTGTGTCCCCACCAGCTGTACACAGGTAAGTACATCCCGTGAGGGCAAGGCAGCGAGGACGAGGCGGAGTGACCAGGGGTCAGAGCTGCGGTGGCCAGTGGCGGCCTATCAGCTGGCCGTGCATTCTGAGGGGGGCACTGACGGGTGTCCCGCTGGGACGACGAACAAGGCGTGGGCTCCCAGGCCCGAGGCCAGCCGGATCCGGCCCCGCCCACAGCTGCCGCCCACTCGTTTTTTGGAGCATTACTTGTTTCCAGTTTTCATTCCTGTTACTTCTATTCCAAGATCTGCCTCCAGCTGTCTGTCTGCCACCTCCAAGCGCTCTGGTGTCCTGATCCAGCTCCTGCTGCTGTCATCCTGGCCGGCACCCTTCACTCGCCCCCTCCTGGTCGGCCTCATTCCCTGAGGGACCCCGTGGGAGCGCTCCCTCTGCCCTCCCTTCTGCTTACTGCTTACTCGCTTCTGCTTACTGCCCCGACCTCCCCGCCCCGCCACCC
>NW_006491043.1:0-979 GCF_000325575.1 Pteropus alecto | reverse complement strand
CCCTGCATCAAAATGAAGGCAAGGTCTTTTTTCTCCATGAGCCCGCACCAAAGAGATTAAAACTGCTCTCCCCCCATTTCATTATGAAGAAGCCTATCTGACTTTCTCAAAGAATCTCAGGTCCCCAAGAAAAGTGTTGCCCTGAGCTCCAGCCCTGCACCCTGCTCTCCTCTGCACGGTGCCTCGTGATCGAAGCTATGAACAGGAATGAGGTGACTTGCTGGAGACTCCGGCAATTGATCCAGGACGGGGCGGGACGTAGAGGACGGGACACCCCAGGTCACCAGCTCCTGACACTCAGAGAGTGACGTTAAAGCTGAAGGGCCAGTGGGAAGGGAGAGCGTGCCAAGTGCCAGCAGCGGGCAGAGATAAAGGACACAAACAAGGCCGATGGGTGGAGAGAGACAGAGACCACTTCAAACCCAAGCACGTCCTGCGGTATGAGGGACTCATCTCTGCGGGCGAGGATGGCGCTAATAGAAGACCGAATCGATTGCCGAGCAGTGCCCACCAAGCTCGATCTCCAGACCTGAAGCTCTTCAAACAAATACACGGAGCACGTAGAAACTAGCTATTAACAAGGAGAAGAAACCCCGAGGTCAGCCTTGTTTGTTTAAAGAGAGAACGGCGGTGATTCATCATACTTCAGACGGCTAAATAAATATTTACAAAACGCGGGCAATTGTGCAGGAAATGGACCTGTGCAGCACCTGTGTCTGCCCCAGCGGCGGGACTTAGCCCTGAGACCACAGGGCTCGGCCCTGTCAAGTGCAGGTTTTTGAGTCGTGCCCGGCAAGTGCGCGCAAGAACCTGGCAAGTTTGGGGCAGGCTTTCGTTATCGTAAATGCACCTGCTCACGTGTTATCATCCTGGCTTAGAGGCACATGGGAAACAGGAAAACGGAAATAAGAAAATAGCCAAACTTTCATTTAAATCATTAATTTCTCCACTCATTCTGTCCTTGATGTATCTTTTTTTT